>NC_088875.1:28147391-28197391 GCF_032884065.1 Artemia franciscana
AAAAGGTTCTATAGTAAAGTAAAAGGAATAAACAGTAAGTTTTTTAGTGGGGATAAATAAGCTTTGTGAAAGAATATCAACAAGTTTACTTACATTAAAACCAGCATCTTGCATGGCATTCTCCTTATGCTAGAGGGCTGAAAGGGGCGTATTCTCGTCTTGCATGGGAGTGCAGGTCTTGAAGGCCCGGCATTTTTGCCATATATAATGACCGTTGGTCTTGAAGTGAACGTAGTAGGGGCCACATCTTCGCTTACCCTTGCCTTCTTTGTGGATTGGGGGCATTGTCAGAATGTTCCTTGAAATGGTCAGAATGTTCCTTGAAAAGAAATTAAGTTTCACTTTTCCAAGAAGTGAAAAATACATCTTATGGAAATTAGTTTTTATGAAAAGAAACATACACGGTTAAAACACATCTTAATTTTTTCATAGAAATATATGAGCATTCAAGAAGCGTAGAATTTATTTCTCAGAAAAAAGTCACCTCATTGTATCCCTACCGACCTTAACGGGACCAACAATGCGCCAATTCGAAAATTCGATGTGTAACCCTTTGTTCTAAGTGGAATTTAAACTTTTTAACCTTAGTAAGGGAACAGAAAAATTTGAATTAACGAATATCTTAGATCATAAATATTTTTATTCTCTAAATAGAATTCTGCGTATATCTATTCTGCGTATATTTTATTCTGCGTATATGTCCATTTGCGCTCATGCATAGGTGCTCCTGCATATCATTAAAATTCTTGTAATAGTTTTTTGTTCAAATGAAGTGAATCTAATTTCAACAGTTCCCAACTTAAGGTTAAGACGAATATCAGTTTGTTTTCTTGTCCTGTGAGGGTGAACTTTTTCAAAGAAAGGTAAAGAATTCAATCTACAAAAGTATCTTTTATTCCTCAGTTAAAATTTTTGCTTTTATTCTTAATAAAATGTTTTATACGACGTTGATATTTAAGCACGTCCCACCTTCTTTATCATTGTCAAATCTATATCCGCTACCAAGCTTAAATTGTCGTGCAACTTGTTTTTCTAAAAAAAAGCTTCAAAAATTTGCCATTATTCGACTTGGCAGAGGTCCTTGTCGAAATATTTGCTTGTTTTTCATATTTTGCTACTCGCTGATTAAATCCTGGTTTTTCACCCATTTGTATTTTCTCTTTTCATTTATTATTTCCTTTCTTTGTTTTCATACGTCATGCATAGCCAGTATGGTCTCAGAACGTATTCAGTACAAAATTGCAGTTCAAACCCTTAAGGATTTACCCTAGCGTATATGTTTATACCCCCCCCCCTTTTTGCAGGCTGCTTGAGTAAGGTTTTAATAAACTTTCGGGAAAATAAGCTTATTCTGTCAGCAATAAATCTTTTATGAGGGGAGGAAGGGTTTGCTGTTAATTCAATATAGAGAGATATAGTAGGTTAAATTGGTGGAGAGTATAGAAAGAGGGGGTCACCAGCATAATAGCAGCTGTCGGATAGAAGATAAGCCATTTAGACCATTGACGATTTAACACACCTTATTTCTCTTTTACCAATCTGCTTGAAAGCGGTTTTAAGGAATTTTAGCGAGGACATAAGATTATTCTATCAGCTATAAAACTTTTTTGGGGGGCTGGGTTTCAGCTGTTAATTCAATATAAAGAGTTATAGTAGGTTAAATTAATGAAGGGTATAGAAAGAGAGGATCACCAACATAATAGTAGCTCTCCGATAGAAAATAAGCTATTTAGACCATTAACAGTTTAACACACCTTATGCCTTTTTTACAAATCTACTTGAAAGCGGTTTTAGTGATATTTAGTGAGAAAATAAGATTATTTTATCAGTAATAAAACTTTTTTTTATGAAGGGATGGGTTTTAGATGTATATCTAATATAGAACATTATAGTAGCCCTAACTCGGGGGAGGCTATGGAAAAAGGGACTCACCAGCATGTAAGCAGAAATCCAATTTTTCTTCAAATCTCTAGGGACATCCATTTAAGAAATTCTTGAGTTGTGTCACTTTCAGAATCTAATAGAAGACTGAGAGGAATTCCGTTCTAATAGGTGTTTTGATATCCTCCAAGAGACAATAGAAAATTATGCAGTTTCTCGTTTTAGAATAGTGGATGACTTATCTGTTTTCCAAAAACTAACGGGGATTCTTTGTCCCCTAAAGTTAATAGGGTCTCTAGCTGTTCTGTTCATAGAAAATGGCATTAAATTTGCTTGCATGAAAAGGTGGATATATTTGGATGATGTAGGGACTATGTCAGTGCTTGGGTGGGAGGGGCGCCCTTGATGGTTTTTAAAAGGAAATCTAGATTTGGTAAGGGTATGAGAGCCTTGAAGATTTTTTAAAGGAAATCCTGCATTAAAGAAGCCCTGGTTCTGGTAGTTTTTTTTTAAGAATCAGAGAAACTATGAAATAAAAATCTTAGAATTCCTGAGGTGAACAAGGCCCTGGAAGTTTTTAAAACAAAATCCTGGGTTCCAAAAGGCCCATGAAGGTTTTTCCTTACACCTTAGGTTTTTTAAGCATAACAGCCAAGGAAATTCTATTTGGTAGCGGTTGCGTAGGTGTTTTAAAAAAGAAACTATTAGGTAAAGCCCAAGGAAATCAATAAAAAAATTTCATTAAAACCTGTGGAGCAAATTCAATAAAGCTATGCAGGTGAAGTTATTTTATTTTTTATAAAACAATTCCTGAAATATTCTGTTGCATCAGGAAGGAAAACTTTACTGACTATGCGTACAAATTTGTATTTATAAGATGTCTTAAAAATTTAAAGAGTCTTGATTTAAATACAAATTGACAAATGAAAAAATAAAAATAAAAATGAAACAATATCTGGGGGTTTTATTAACTTCGTTTTAGTTTAATTTTTCACAAAAAAGAGTTAACCTAAACTTTCAAGTAGAGTATACTAAAGGTTGAACTTTGCAGTTAATTGAAAGGATAAAAAAAATATTTTTGTTACCTTTGTTATATCTCTGGCATCCAGCTTGTTGTGGCCATGTACACAACTGCAAGATATCACTAAATGCTGTTCCTTTACCACACTCTATGGTAAATGGCCTTCCGTGGACGCACTGAACAAATGTATCACATCTGGTAGGATGTGAATATAACTTTGTGCCATCTTTCCTTAGACAGAAATCGTGAAAAGTGACGCTTTTGGTTTTCTCTAATTCTGAAACTGCAAATAAAATAAGTTTTGTATCACAGTTTTCTTAAATATTGACCGTAAGTGTAGTTTACTACGAAGTAACATTTGCGAGCAGGCCACTTGGCAAGGGTAAATGCCTGTTCTGGTCAATTTTGTAAGTTTATTTTTTTACCTTGCTCTTTGTAATGCTAGCAAATGTGATTCTACCCCAAAATGTCTACGCCGATTCCCGAAAATAGTAGCGTTGAAATTTATAGAATACCTCAAAGCTCTGGTATATTCTAAGTTTGTAACCCCTTATATTATATTAGAGTTATATTAGACGTAATTTCCAGCAATATTTTTTTTGGAATGGGTGTAGAAGTTTTTAAAAAAAAACTATTTTTTGGAAGAAAAGTTTAAGATGCTCCCAAATATTCCTGTGCCTTTATTTTTTTTTGAAATTTTTCAGTCTTCAGTAGGAAAAGGATAAATTTTGGCAAATTGGGGATAAATACCAAATCCGGATCACTTCACTCCCACTCCCATCGAT
Organism: Artemia franciscana; assembly: GCF_032884065.1. NCBI lineage: Eukaryota > Metazoa > Arthropoda > Branchiopoda > Anostraca > Artemiidae > Artemia > Artemia franciscana. The sequence goes on from NC_088875.1 coordinate 28,151,079, forward strand.
ATCGATGGTCCTTCGCGTTACAAGTTAAAAGAAAATAAAACGCAGCTTCAATTGGTACACGACTTCACCTTCGCGGAACTACCCAAAAGTTACTCCTAAAATATTAATATTTTAACACCTTCTCTATTCTTAAATGAGTGGCGAACGTACCTGATATGTAACAAAAATTTTTAGCTGAACGAAACCATGTCTTCACTTACTTTTTAACAACGTTTTGGATTCAATCCTATCATATTTGCTCTCAAAAATGCAGGAGTAGACTCCCGAATCGAATGATTCCAGCTTATTGCCATTAGTTCTATTAACTCCTTTGAATAAAAGAGTGCTTGTATAAATTACTGTTTCATCACCTATATTGTATTCGTCAGTGTTCAACTTATAAATTTCACTATGCTGAGGGATTAAGACTTCATCTTTCAACCAATTTATAGCTGTTTTTGTGTTACCTGCTGCTGCACAGCCCATAGAAAACTCTGTTTCTGACACCTTTCGTTCAATAGTATTTGCAAGAGATTGAATAAGTTCTAAGGGTTGTATTACTCGAACTTTAATAAAACTTGGAGCACCTGACCCAATTTCATTTTCAGCTCGGCATGAATAGGTTCCCGAATCAACAAGCTGCAGGGATTTAAACTGCATTTCATTTGACTCCAGTATCACTTCATTGTTACCAATTTTCTTCCATTTAAATACAGGTAAGGGATATCCAGTAGGATTAGAAGAACAAATAAGTTTTAGATTACTTCCAATCAAATCTACTACGCTTTCTGGAGCTATTATAGCAGTCCCGGGGCGATATTTTACAACTATTTGGGTTGATGTGGAAACAAATAGCTCTTGACCGTTTAAAACTGTGTAGCTATGACATGTGTAATTGCCTTTGTCTGATACTTTTATGTTTGAAAGTTTCAATCGTGTCCCCTCTTCAAGAAATTCTGGATCGTTAACTTTTGTCCAGTGAGTAATAGTTCTAGTAGAAGATAAAACTGTGCATATAATGTCGATACTATCACCTTCCTTCACCTCGTGTAATTCATTCAGAAAAATATATGGTTCGCAGGGTAGATTGATTAGCGAGGCTTTTCGAGGATCGATGCCACTTGAAATTTCTGTCGGGCTCCTGTGTGCTCCCCTGGAGGGATTGTAACCTTAAATAAAAAAGGATTTTATTCCTTAAATACAGTAAGAAAAGTAAAATATAACATTATCTACATATTTAGCTTTGTAGCGTAAATTTTCAAAAAACTAAAATGCAGAACATTGGTTTGGAAAAAAAAATCATACTGCTATTGAAAGTGAAGTGAAATACTCGAAATATTCTAATTTCTGGTTTGCAGAGAAAGAGTTGCAATGCAAATCGACACACACAAAACAGACCTCGGAAACTTCAACATTCACAACAAACCACAACCAGTTGTCTTTGGGAGCTCGATAAAGAAAACTAAAAATGTTGAATTCAACATAGGAATTTATTAACTGCATCCAAAAACATTAGTTTTCCTATGCTAATCAATTACTGCAGCAGAAAAACAAAATGTTCTGGGTAATATTAGAAAAATAGGATTTTCCTCTGACATACTAACTCTGAATGCGCGGTATCAAGCGGTCTCTTTCCCATTAAATTATGCATTTCGATATGTAAGATTCTTGTTATATATTCTTTCCCATAGCTCTTGGTGTATCCTATCCTCACATCCAAAGATATTAAGCTGAGTATATTTGGCTATAGCTCAGCCTAATATGATTGGTTGAATTTTATATGCATAGAAAACAATCTTCTTAGGAAGCAGCTGACCATTATTAATTATTAGACAGCCGAAAAGACACCTTTAGTTTATACATTTCAATTTTATTTATCTCCTTAAGTAAGTGCTTTTGAAGATACAATGGCCAGTTTTATCACATACTTCACCTTTATCCAGTCTTTGCTGTATCCAGTCGTAAAAGACAGTAACTTTTACATTCCACGCTGCTGTCCTACCACAGAGTCCTAGTCCATGGGAAACGATGCCAACCACAATGTTTCCGTGCACAAGAGGACCTCCACTATCTCCGTTGCATGAATCCTTTCCCTTTTCTCTTGTGCAGAACATTGTTATTGTATACTTTGACTTTGCATCTGGAGCCCTTAGTGTTCTAAGGCAATACTTTTCTCCCCGTATTGGTAGACTTACTCGGCGAAGTTTATTTGAATTAGATCCTCGTATTTTCGTACGACCCCATCCGACAACGGTTATCATAATATCCTTGGCATACTCCCTGTAAAGAAATGATCACGTTAAGTCAAATGCTTCTAAAAACTTGTTGTCTTTCTATGATTATAAAAAAAAAACAAGATTTTTCAACTGAAAATAAGGAACAACATTTAAACTTGAAACGAACAGAAATTTTTGGATGTATGAGAAGGTTGCCCGCTCCTCAACACCTCGCTCTTCACACTAGTACAGTTTGATAGATAACCCTTTTAAATAGCCCTGGTCTGCTTTAAGATCTAGGTCTTAAAATATTGATAACGAGACAACATAGTAACCCTTCTTATGTGTGCTCAGGCCTTGTTGCTTTTAGGGGCCTTTCTATCTCTTTTAGATCTGTTGTTCACAATTTTTCGGATGCTATGACTATTTTTAATGCAATGCTTTTTTTGTAGTGGGTAAGGGGTATGCAATAGGGTATTGGAAAAGGTAGTCAATAAGGTTGGCCGACTTATCCGTCAAAACAATTAACAATGGACATGCATTAGAATTCAGTCTGGGAGGGTAGAAAAAATTTATTTTTAATGAAATAACGAACATCACAAGAGCGTTAGTTCTTAACATGAGAGTAAAAAACAATTTTACTCTTCTAAGACAGAAAAGTATCAATAAAACATAACTAAAGTCTATATATACAGGTAAACTCTTAAGTTCCCAAACTCAAAATAATAACAAAGACTTACCAATTTCTTGGAAGAGTTGCCGGTTGTACATTCTCAGACCAAACGAATGATCCATTGAGCCAAATCATCCCAATATCATTTAACATCAAACTTTTTGTGTACATGTAGTCAGGATGCTGCTCTGCCAAAAATATTGAGAGGACTTGACCAGGCTCTGTGTCTTTTAAGTAAGTTTTCCCGGCAACAACCACCCAATTTTTACTGGTTGTCAATATATCAGTTATGCAATGAGCAGCGGTTAAAATAACACTTCTGTCAATAATTATTCCTGCACATTGGTGTTTCTTTCGAAACTGGATTGACACTATAAAAGGATACCTTGTAATCTCTGTCTCGTCGCCACCAACGATGAACGGATTTATTATGTGTTCAATCTCCCCACTTTCTTCAGTTTCTGACTCATCATCATAAGCCTCATCAGAAACTGATAGACCGTCATCTGTAGATTCTAGTTTTTTTGTATACAGTCGGCTCAAATAAGTTCTTGCCTTACCAAATTCAGTATGATCTCTGGGTCCTTCAATGTATCCGAAACAACCTGTAATAATAATCGGAAACTTTAGTATTTCTCTTTTTTGCGGGGGTTTAAACAAAAGTTGCAAAAATTTGAATATTACAGAAACGAGAATAATTTCTTGTTTTAACTAATTTAAAATTCAATTCAATGAATAGTGCTTCATAAGAAAAGTATAGAGCCATATTAAAAAGTAAAACAGGCCAAAGTCATCCAATAGTTAGTAAAATGTACATAATTATATACACCGGTTCTATACCCATTTTATAGAAAGTGAGTATCTCCTTGCTAGCCAAGGTCACTTGCTAAGGCACTTTGAAAATCTTAAAGTAGTGATTTCTCTGGTCTTGAGTGATTGTCAATAAATTTCTGTGCAATCGACTGATACATCCGGATATACTTACGTGATGGCCATAACCTAGTTAATTGAAGAATCGGTTTCTCTGGCGTTTAGAATTGAGATATAAGGTCCTTACAAATCATTGTGATACCATTAGTTGCTTGACAAGGAAAAAATCATGTCAAACAAACGGACAAACAATATGAATGATGATGCACCAATGGAATCAGTTAGTAATATTATATTTTTTTGTTCTATATCTTGTGGAGGGGGTAGGTTTTTTCTCAGATTCGTTCTATGAGCATGTTTATAGCTCTAGTCCATCTACTTATCATTAGGTAGAGTATACGCTATCATACTACAGTTGATTATTATCAGATAGATACAGACCACCATTTCATTAAAAAACAAAAAAGAACTATTCTCTAGATAAGTCGATGACTTCGACCTTCTTTAATTTACATCTTTTGGTTTTATGATTAGAACTTCATCGTCATCATCTTCCTTGTTTGTCAAGTCAATTATCTTTATTCATTTCATTTAACTTAATAATTCCTCTTCTGTTTTGCATTTCACTACTATGAGTCCCATATGCTTTGTGCGTCATGTTCCTATAATTAATACAAAAATTCCACAAAATAAGTTTTTGAGGGTAAAGTAAAGAACTCCATTCAGCTAAAAATGAGAAAAACAGAATAAAATAATCTACCAAGCATAAAATTTTGTTCAGAGTCAGTTGGAGGTCGGCACAGAATTCGTCTTTCAAATGGTTTAGGGCGTCACAAACAGGGGCATATACAGATAATATTGTCAGGTTATTGCTCTTGACCTTTTTCAATTTTCGTTCGTCCCTTCAGTCTTGTCTCTGAAACACAGAGTATGTCTAGGTTATATAAATAAAATTCTTCAGCTACGAAGGCTTGCGTTAGTGAACATTTGATGGAACAGAGGTTCCAGCAGCCAATTTTCAGGCCTTGTTTCCTTGATAAGATGGTAGCTAGCTCACTTTTTGACGAGGTCTCCAGCCTCAACGCATCGCTTAAAGCCAGGAATGCCGTAGCCAAACTCGCTCTCATATTAGACATATTCGACATGGTTCCGGATGTTTTTTTAGTGTCATTAGCCGCAGGGGCCCCAGTCCTAAGGGATACTCAGAGCTTGTTGGCCGTCACTCACAGATATACCCTTACTAATACAGTTTACAGAAGGCTCATGGATGCTACATAGACTTTATTTTTATTCTTTTTTGATTGATGCAATTTTTTTTTAATCACGATTAGTAGATTGGTAAATTCCTTTTTGTTCCGTTCAGTAAATCTTGCATAGAACGCTTTACCTCCCTGATTGAAAATTATTGTTATAGAAATTATCTTCCACCATGGGTGAGGCAGCCAATGCTAGTGGATATATTGATATTTCGATATATTACCAAAATGAACTCTCTAGACTGCAAAATGTCCGTTAAAATTGCATTCAATATAAAAGAAGTGATGGCGTGGCTTTATGATAAGACTGAAACTAAATACCCTCATTACACCCTGTCTGCATGAGAATTGTGGCTTTAGCACTGTCAATGATTTTTTTTCGAAGAAAAGAAATCGACTTGATATTACTAAACAAGAAACTCTTGGCACCTACTTCAACAAAGTATACCCAACTCAAATTTGGAGGCTTATGCTATTACAGAAATATATCAGAACTGAATTAATTTACTCCAAAACTCTGGCCTGTACTAAGAAAATGTACCGTCTGGAATATAATCAGAGTAACTTAGTATTGATTTTCAAAAGATTTAGAAAAATTCTTCCCAAAGGCTTAAAGAAAGGGGAAATTATGAAAACTACAAAAAGGACACTTATCTGATACCCCAAAGGTGTCTGCGCCCCAATATCGATTAGATAATGGAGCTAATAAAAATAACAAAGAAAGAAAATGAAAATAAAAAAAGGAACGAACAAAGTGAACAACCAAAAGAGAGAACAAAATAAACGGAAAACTCTACAGACTACGAAAAGGCGAGCAAAGAGATAAAAACGACAGTATATAAGCCTCCTCGAGGGGAGGGAGGGAACTGGCTACAAATTTGTACTAAAATTTCGCGTGCAAACACAATGCCGAGTTTTAGATAGCGTGACTTAAAATTTAGTTAGCTTTGGCTTCCCGATTTTGGTTGGATAGTTTGGACACTACTTGCAGGTCCTGCTCAATGTAGAGATTGCATGCATTCGGATATGTTTCATTAGAAAGCGGATAACTTTATGAGTAGTGTTCCTTTTTTTAATGAGGGGGATAAAGATGCTTAAAATTCAGTTTTTGTAGGGGAAGGGTCAAATTATTTTTGTTCAGACTTACCAAAGCAGAATGCGCTAGGTTTTTTTCTCTTTTGTGCCAGTAGTATTTAAACATAAGTTGCAGCAATTAAATATTAACACGCTGTTAATAGCACTTTAAAATATTTTCTTTAGTAACTTAGAAGATAATTTAACAATAGGGCTGCTGATAAGAGGACACAGAGGGAATGTCCTGCACGTCTACTTACATAGGAAAACAATGAAGTTTTTATCCAGAAAAGACTACGCTTTCTAATAAAGAAGAGTCATCAAAAAAAAAAAAAAATTCTTAAACTTAATCATGATCGTATTTAGTACTTATCAAACTTAAAATTCAGCATAAATACCTTGTAGTAAAACTGTTGAAGCACAGAGCGCAATCAAAATACTGGCTACCTTCATTACTTCTTTTGAGGGTGAGTTTTCCAAGGTCAGTCACAGAGTGTAATGGGAGAGTTTTCTCATCGCTGAAAAATAACAAAATCATAAAAATCAACCTCTTTACAAATACTCCATATTACTAGACACAAAATAAAACATCTTAATTTATTTCACTTGTGCCATTATTTCTATCTTCTATTGTGTTGGTGACCTGAAAAGCAGCAGCAGCCTATTTAGGTATCTTCCTATCATCATTGTTTTTTTAAATTTTCTTCTATAACTTTTTTGTGTCCTTCCTTTAAATAACTTTAAATTACAAATCATAATGAAAGCAATCAGTAGGAAAGAACCGCTCCCGGCTTGTTAGTATTGCCGAAAGTCACTATGGATGAAAGATAGGTCAATTGGAGGGTAAGTGACTCTAAAAAAAAAAAAGTATAAATCGATCAGGATATTACAAAAACAGCCAGATATCATATGTTCCAAAATTTTTATGGCACTTGGTATTAACCAAGTGACATATATCAATCGCAAATTCTGTCGGTCTGTCTGTCTGTCGGTCCCGGTTTTGCTACTTTAGGCACTTCCAGGTAAGCTAGGACGATGAAATTTAGCAGGCGTATCAGAGACCAGACAAGATTAAATCAGAAATAGTTGTTTTCCCGATTTGACCATCTAGGGGGGGGGATTTGGGGGCCGGTTGATTCGGAAAAAATAGAAAAAATGAAGTAATTTTAACTTACGAACGGTTGATCAGATCTTAATGAAATTTGATGTTTGGAAGGATATCGTGTCTCAAAGCTCTTATTTTAAATCCCAACCTGATCTGGTGACATTGGGGGGGGGGGAGTTGGGGGGGAAACCTAAAATCTTGGGAAACACTTAGAATGGAGGGATCGGAATGAAACTTGGTGGGAAAAATAAGCACAAGTCATAGATACATGATTGAAATAACCGGGACGAATCCGCTCTCTTTGGGGTAGTTGGGAAGGGGGTTAATTCTGAAAAATTAGAAAAAAGAGGTATTTTTAACTTACGAGTAGGTAATCGGATCTCAATGAAATTTGATATTTAGAAGGATATCGTGTCTCAAAGCTCTTATTTTAAATACCGACCGCATCTGGTGACATTGGGGGGAGTTTGGGGGGGAAACCTAAAATCATGGAAAACGCTTATGAGTGGAGAGATCGGGATGAAACTTGGTGAGAAAAATAAGCAGAAGTCTTAGATACGTGATTAACATAACTGGAACGGATCCGCTCTATTGGGGGGGGGGGTTAATTCTGAAAAATTAGAAAAACTGACGTATTTATAACTTACGAAGGAGTGATCGGATCTTCATGAAACTTCATATTTAGAAGGACCTTGTAACTCAGATCTCTTATTTTAAATATCAACCGGACCCAGCGTCATGGGGGGGGGGAGTTGGGCGGGGGGACCGGAAATCTTAGAAAATACTTAAAGCGGAGAGATCAGGATAAAACTGGATGGGAAGAATAAAAACACGTCTAAGATACGCGACTGACATAATCGGACCGGATCCACTCTCTTTAGTGGAGTTGGGGGGGGGGGGGTAATTCGGAAAAATGAGGTATTTGTAACTTACTATCGGGTGACCAGATCTTAATGAAATTTGATATTTAGAAGGATCTTGTGCTTTAAAGCTCGTATTTTAAATTCCAACCAGATCCTGTGACATTGGGGAGAGTTGGAGGGGCAATCCGGAATTCTTGGAAAATGTAAAAATTGGGGTATTTTTATCTTACGAATAGGTGATCAGACCTTAATGAAACTTGATATATAGAAGGATATTATGTCTCAGATGATCCATTTTCGACTCGAATTGGATCCGGGGACATAGGGGGTTGGAGGAGGGAAACAGAAATCTTGGAAAACGCTTAGAGTGGAGAGCTCGGGATGAAACCTGATGGGAAGAATAAGCACAAGTTCTAGATACGTGATTGACATAATTGGAACGGATCCGTTCTCTTTGGAGGAGCTGGGGTGGGGGGTGTTAATTTGGAAAATATAGAAAAATTGAGGTAGTTTTAACTTAAGAACAGGTAACCGGATCTTAATGAAATTTGATATTTAGAAGGAATTCATTTCTCAGAGCTATTATTTCAAATCCCGACCAGATCTATTGACATTGGGGGGAGTTGGAGGGGGAAATCAGAAATCTTGGAAAACGCTTAGAGTGGACGAATCGGATAAAACTTGGTGGATAGAATAAGCAAATGTCGTAGATACGCAATCGTAGATACATTGACGTAACCGTACTGGATTCGTTCTCTTTGGGGGAGTTGAGGGGGGGAGGAGTTTTCAGTGCTTTGGCGAGTTTGGTGCTTTTGGACGTGCTAGGACGATGAAAATTGGTAGGCGGGTCAGGGAGCTGCACAAATTGACTTGACAAAGTCGTTTTCCCAGATTCGACCATCTGGAGGGCTAAAGGGAGAGGAACAATTAGAAAAAATGAGGTATTTATAACTTACGAGTGGGTGACCGGATCTTAATGAATTTTGATATTTAGAAGGACATCGTGACTCAGAGCTCTTATTTTAAATCCCGACCGGCATTTAGCTTTTGATTTTCCTTTTAAATCAATCTATTGATTCTTAGAATTTTTTTAGAGCTCATATCATAAGAGCTCTTGGCTCTTAGCTCTTCTTGCCTCTTCACAAGTGCCATATGAGCTCTTAGCTCTTGTTAGTGGTACGAGCATATAGATAAGAATTCTGTGACCAACTAAGCCAAATGTGTTTTGTACTTTAAACAAGACAAGGTTTTGTCAAAGATTTGGCTTCCTGGGGCTAATTAAGATGGCATTAAGTGAACAAGGTAACAGATGAAAAATGAACGACTCGGGACAACTTTTTTTGTGCTTATGCTGGGAACTACAAAAAAAATTCCTTTTCAGGTGAAAGCAAAGAGCGACAGTAAAACCTACAAAGAACATAAATTATCCCATATATTAAGGGGGCTACACCTACTTCAAACCCTGGATTGCGGCTGAAGTTTTATAGTGCTTTAAAAATACTTTTTATTCCAATTTCACAGCTTTTGAGTTTGAAAAGTCGCTCTCAGAGAATTGGGATAATGAGTCAAGCTTTAGTATAAAGATTAGAAGCTGACGGAATATTTTTGTTGGTTTTGTGTTTTCATGGTGCTTTTTACTATCATTCGAAAAAATCTAATTTATGTCTTCAAATATCATATCAAAGGTCACTGTAAACATGTTTAGGGCTACCACCCCCCCCCCCCGATTCAAACCCGACTCTGGACTCTATAAATAAAACTTAAATATGAATTCCAGAATTAATTGTGTATATAGTTGTGCTTCATTATCGTTAAAAATTACCTTTAAATTTTTATTCTCAGGACTATTGGACAAAAATTTCTTGTTGCTGTTCAAATGAAGTATCATTTAAACCATTGTCAGTTAAATCATGTCAAGTTTTTTGTATTCTGTTTAAGTAAATGGACCTTAAATGGACCTTTGTAAAATTACAGCTTTGTTTTCTTATTGTTTTGGTTACTGTTGGCCAAATCTCTGCGTCTTTTGCGGCTGGATTTGGTTTTTGGTTTGAGATGTACATCACAGTCTTTTTTGGTGAACGATGGCCAGCGGTTTCAAAGTCACAAATATTCAGGGACCCTCCAATTCTATTAAAATTCATACATTAAGACGTTTATTGACACATTTGTCAGTAAACAATCTGAGGTAAAAACGAAGGATGAAAAAGAATTCTTTAGACTCTTTTTATATTCAGCGTTTGGTAAAATCTGATGAGAGTGTACGCCTTAGTAGTCGTTGTGACGATTAAATTGACCCAAAAGAACGTGCCCGAGTCATTGCAGATCTAAATTCCACATCGTTTACGATCACAGACTCAAATATGGTCCTTTTACATAGGAAGAAAAGAAGCGTAGTATTAAAAAAAAAATATTACCACTTGCAGTGCTATATTAGACATTTAAAAGAAACTCATTTTGGAATTTAATTACAATGTGTGGGAACTCCAAGGGCCGGGAGAGGGACAAGTTGAAAATTCATAGAAAGATTCGGAAAATGGTACTACGCCAACTTTTAACTAAACCAACTTGGACGAATCCATTTACCCAAAACTAGTGAACCGCGAGGCCGCTATTAAATCCAAAACTATTCCAATATTTAAATCCAAAGCGGGGAGCGACTTGAAATTCCACAGCGTGCTTGCAGGTCCGAAGGTTTACTGTGTGCAAACGTACTATGAAGAAGACAAAATAGTCGCCAAAGGCGTGTCTTCACGCTTTGTAAAGGAAAATTTCAATATGAGTGTTTATAGGAACTGTGTAGAATATAAATTAGTTTCAAGAGTGAAGGCCATTGAGATTCGCTCTTTAGAATTTTAAAACTATACAATTCGAGCTGAAAAAATGCTTGTTCGGCCATATCGGATAAATACAACAGATTGAGGTTAGGTTCGGTTAGTTATATTTTGATATCGAGATAAGTAATATGCATCAATTTAAACTTCATTTAGATAATTTCTTAGTGGACCTTCAATTTCTGGCAAAACAACACTTTTAACGAAAAAATTCAAAATCGTGCTAAATGTTTTTAGAAAACCAAAAAAATATCTATTATTGCTATAGTTTGTTGCAAGGGTCCTATGATAAAATAAAGACTATTGCTAAAAAAAAACTCATACGGGGACCTGACGTGTTTAATATTATTAAGCCAAACTCGTGGGTGAAAGCTGATGATTTAGCTGAATCCAGTGAAGAATGCTCTCAGGAGATGTTACAGTTATTCACGGTCCGGTTTCATCATGAAGAAATTTCCATAACCGTTGTCCTCCACAATCTCTTTCATCAGAGTAAGTGTATGAGTATACTTACTTTGAATTGTACTTATTATATCGTTTAAAGCGTTTTTCGTGATTTATGTTCCCTAACAACTTTAAACAAGCAAATGTATCCCGATGGACCGAAATTTTTACTCTCGCTATAAAACAAAACTATAAATAAACCCCTGTGGTCAAATTCTATTGGATCTCGATAAAAACACGCTTGAGGATTTACGTGTAGTCAGAAATATTTTTTGACAGTGAAATGACCATACATCTACCCGTGAATAGTAAAATAGGTCAGTCACCACCAAAACACTGAGGAAACTACATGAAAACATTCATTTATTCTCCGTATTAGCTAATTCAAAATCACGGCATAGGAAAGCTTTACTCAAACATGGTATTAACAATGAGTTCATTAATATCCTATCTGAGCTTTGTTTAAATTTAACTGAAGGCAAGATTTGACTGCCAAATGTAGTTAGATAACAGACAAAGCAACATCATGCACTTGTACGTACCCTAGCTTTAAAAAGAAAGGAAAAGATTTCAGAAGACAACGACATGTTTAAGCAGGTGGTAAATGATTTTCATTGATACTGCGAATAATCACGGAACTTGTAAAAAATATTCACAAGATGGCAAAACCTTACAAATTGTCACCAATTGGACTCAAGGGATCACCAAAAGAGCACTTTGAAAATAATCTTGACGCATTTATTAACAATAAGAAAATTGCCGACTAAGAAAAATTAGTTTTTCTTCAAAATGCACTTCGACCTGACCAAAAGATATATCTTTTTCGGATACAACATTAAGAGGGGATGGTGATGTAAAAACTATTAAACGAAAGCGCCTTTCCACCACATTCAACATGCAAAAGGGTAGCGGACGCTTCACACCGCGTTTAGGTTCAAAAAGTTTTAAGTTTCGAAACGAGTTTATGAGAATGTTGGCGAAGCTGGAAGTCAATTTTCTTCCACCACAATTGCCAGAATCGTTGAGTTTGAAAAGAAGTGGCGACAGAGTATATACAGAATGTACAAAGATACACTCTACATCGAAATCAAAGAGTTCGGGGTTATCATCATCGAAAAATTATTGCCTTTTCCCCTTGCATATATATCAAGCAGTTACTTTGAATCTAGACGAGATTGAAAGACGTCAAAATAACCCATAGAATTATATCTTACTTGCAATCAGTGTTTTTAGTCACTTTGATTGCCGTTCCATTGCGTTAAAAGAGAGGTAATGAAGTTGCTAAAGCTCTTGAATCTATAAGAAATTCAAACGAATCACGACAGTGAATTTTTTATTCCACATGTAGAAAAGGTTTTATTGAAAAATACTATAACACTTTATCATAGTTATAGTCAAATAAAGGCAACATTGGCTGAACGCTTGATAGGAACAATTCGACTTCTAATCTCGAGATATTGTCCATTCAAAAATACTTTTGCTTTTATTCAAGATTTAGATAAAATCTTGTTGATTTATAATTAACATCCTCATCGATCCCTGTCCAATGTTAGTCCTCTTGAAATTCATCATAGTAACAATACAATTGACTTTTTTCATAGATAACATTCCGATCAAAAGGTTCTGAAGGGGAAATTTTATATTTGTGATGCAGTTTATATCAATTGAATAGGTAATATTTTTGAAAAGAGGAATTACTTGTGGTCCACTTAACATTTTAAGGTGTCAAAAGTCTTAGATGCTAGACCTGTGACGCATCATCTACGTGATATTAAACACTAGCTGTTGGTGTGGCGCTTCGCGCCACATCAACACCTAGTTCGTGTTGGTTGGGAGGCCCCCCTCCACGCGCGTCAGTCGTTACGCGCCATTGTAGTTGTGTCCCTGTGTCCCATCTGTGAATATAGATAGATATATATATGTTTTTAACTTCGCAAAACTTGCGAATATACAACATTCTTCGCTGTCCCATTGTCTCTGCATATAAATAGACTGTCAGGTTTACCGACTCTTGAACATGCAACATATAATTGTCCATGGGAAAAACAATCCGTATTCAGATCTATACCGCATTTTTCTAATGATTGCCCTTGAGCTTTGTTGATGGTGATTGCTAGTCGAACATTCCCTGTGTTTCCCGTCGTCATTTATATATCCCCCTGTTCCCCTTGCCGTCCCCGTTGTAGTTGTGTCCCTGTGTCCCGGTCGTCATTTGTATTCCCTGTGTCCCGGTCGTCATTTGTGTCCCGGTGTCCCAGTCTGTAATTTCTCTTTGAGTGTCCCGGTCGTCATTTATATTCCCTGTGTCCCGGTCGTCATTTGTGTCCCGGTGTCCCGGTCTGTCATTTCTCTTTGAGTGTCCCGGTCGTCATTTATATTCCCTGTGTCCCGGTCGTCATTTGTGTCCCGGTGTCCCGGTCTGTAGCGTCATCTTATCGTGACGTCATATACAAACCCTTATATACTTATAATGACGTCATATGCAAACCCACAAACAAACAAACATGCATACATACAACTTATTTTTATATATATAGATATAGTTTCTTTTTTAGTTGTTTCTTTTCTTAGTCTTTTCATTTTTAGTTTTTTTTCTTTTTTTGTTTTTCTTTTTTTTAGTTTTTTTTCTTTTTTAGTTTTTTTCTTTTTGTTTTTTCTTTTTTTTCTTTTTTTTTAATTTTTCTTATTTTTTTTTTTTTCATTTTTAGTTTTTTTCTTTTTTTTAGTTTTTTTCTCTTTAGTCTTTAGTTTTTTACCTTTTTTTTCTTTTTTAGTTTTCATTTTCTTCTTTATTTTTCGGACGTCATATGTAAACCCTCAAACATACAAAAAAACAAACTTGCTTTAATTTTTTTTGTAGCTTTTTTTCCTTTTTTTTGGTTTTTTAGCTTTTTTAGCTGTTAGTTTTTTTAGTTTTTTTTTTCTTTTTAGTTTTTTTTAGTTTTTAACCTTTTTTTTATTTCTTTTATTTTTTTAGTTTTCTTTTTCTTCTTTATTTTTCAGACGTCATATGCGGACAAACAAACACACATATGCATAGATCCGATCACCCGTTCGTAAGTTAAAATACCTCATTTTTTCTAATTTTTCAGAATTAGCCCCCCCAACTACCCCCAAGAGAGCGGATCCGTTCCGGTTATGTCAATCATGTATCTAGGACTTGTTCTTATTTATCCCACCAAGTTTCATCCCGATCCCTCCACTCTTAGTGTTTTCCAAGATTTAGGTTTCCCCTTCCCAAATCCCCACCCCCCAATGTCACCAGATCCGGTCGGGATTTTAAATAACAGCTCTGAGACACGATATCCTTCCAAACATCAAATTTGATTAAGATCTGATCAACCGTTCGTAAGTTAAAAATGCTTCAATTTTTCTGTTTTTTATGAAGTAACGGGCCCCCACTCCCGTCCAGATGGTCAAATCGGGAAAACGACTATTTCTAATTTAATCTGGTCCGGTTTCTGATACGCCTGCCAAATTTCATCGTCCTAGCTTACCTGAAAGTGCCTAAAGTAGCAAAACAGAGACCGACAGACCGACAGAATTTGCGATTGCTATATGTCACTTGGTTAATACCAAGTGCCATAACCAGTAGACTTATAACCATAGTAGCCGGTATCTTTTACATTGATGTCTATAGAACCAGACTCTCTTATCATTCCGGCAATTGAAGTGTAGACCAGGTTCCCCCCCCCCCAAAAAAAACAATTTAAAACCACGACGATACCAGTCTCTTAAAAATAAACTGAAATCAAGTGTAGGGTTTTTGCAATCATGCAATGGTAAGTATTTTCCCATTGATCACATATATTGTAGTGACAATTTGAGCAGAGGAAACCTCTAGTGTGGGAATCACAAAGATCTTCAAGACAGGAATTATAGGCTTTAATTTACCCTGGGTATCCTCTATGCAATTTACATGGATTGCATAAACTATAATTTTCATGACATTAATCAATAATAGTACAATTCTCACAGGATGACCAGCTTCTTAATGTATGAAAACATAGTGGACATGTGTAGAACATTTTCAATTTTGACTGTCCCATTGCTAAAAAGAAACTGAAACGTGATCAATAAAATGAATGTCTTCTAGGAGGAGGAATAGTTGAGTGACGTTACTAAACTTATTTAGACAAGATTTTTGACTTTTTTGTTGTTGCCTTGCAAAATGGCCATCTAGGTAGTGGTTAGAAGCAAAACCATAACAGGTTTTTGTTTTGTTTCAATTAATATATCAATGAATTGAGTAAATGTATCTGGGCCACCACTTAAAAGTTTCATGCAATAGTACAAAGAGGGTAACTCATTTCTCATTATATGGTTAAGCATTAACGTTTTTCCAAAGTCACTAGATTCTTTATTATTTTTTTCTCAAATCAAGTCATTTTCAATCCTGACACTCTCACTACCGATTATAGACTAACAAGGATTCTTTCTCGCTCGTAAGAAACTTACTCCTTTTTTATAGATTAATTCAGATCTTTGTCTTCAATATATATCACTAATACTTTTAATCCGTCTTGCATTTTTTGCATATGCATTATATTTGTGATGAGTATAACTAAATGAATATAAACTATTATTGATTAAATGCTAAAAAACATTCCTTTCCAAAAATCTAATTAATAAATCTTTATCGAGTTTTAGCCGGTTCGGCACACGTCATTTAACCACAGAAAAGTACCTGGCTGTAAAAATGTAGTTTTTTGGGAAAGTATAGAAAGTAAAGTTTTTTTTTAGCCTTGGCGCTTGTTTTTTAAGTCATTTGTCGTCTATAAAGGATATAACATAAGTTTTAAGTAAGTGTGGTTTAGGGTTTAGGTTTTGTTAGGCGTTTTTATAAATGTTATTGGTTGTCTCATGCTTGCCCTCCATTTTCAGTTAATACAGCAGATAAAAGAGAACCTTGGATTTCCTTGGTTTGAACTCGGTCAGGACCAGCGCATACTTGTCTAGGCATTCGGGATTGACGGTGGTGTTAACGTTCTCTCCACCTAAGACTCCTAGTACTGGGTGTTTTGAACCCGGCAGGCTCGCCTTAACAAGCGTTAAGGACCCCCGGAAAAGATTCCCTCCAGGCAGTTGACCGTTGGGGTAATACAGTCTTCAGTTGCAGCGAGCCGAGTGACCTAAGAGCATTACATATTCGCTTTTGCTGCAAAGCATAACTGTTCATTCGACTTGATTTTTCTTAATGATGTAGCATATCATGCAAATATCTCATGCCATTTTAGGGTTAGACGGCAACTCCTTGTAATTTCGACTGCCACGATAGACACACTAGGCCTCATTTCGCTATTGCTACCGCCTTCAATATCCAATAGAATAAAAGCATCCATTACTAGAGAATAATATCCTTGATGTCGACGTACTGGACTCTTTTTTAATACTAAAGCAAATCTAGTAAGTCGCACACTATTAAGTCACCCTCACCTGTAAATATTGGACCACGATCAATTTTTTTTAGAAGCGGGACTGCCCCATTTACTAACCTACAATAACATTCCCTTTTAGGTAACAATCAAGTAAATCCGGATTTGGCAGGGTTTCGAAGGTTTTTCCCTACACTCTTAGGTTTTTAAGTAAATTACACATGCTTCGCTTAGAAAACCTTCTCTATTACGTAACAACCAAAGGTAAACATACCCTATTACGTACCATGCACCTGAATATTTTAGAAAACAATCCCAACTATGAAACAACCAAAATTGAACACTCTGTATTACGTAACAACCAAAAATAAAAAAGCCCTATTACGGAACAACCAAAGAAATCTTTTAGAAAACATTTCTTATTACGTAACAACAAAAAGTAAACGCTTCTTAACATGCAACTGCATCTTTTAGAAAACATTCCATATTACGTAACCAGCACCTGCATCTTGCCCTGAGGGAATCACTGTTAAGCCTTCTTCGTCATCTTAAATCATTAAAAGAAGAAAGGAATAGTGGCTATGTGCGCACATAAAGTTCTTATGGCGTCAATACTAAGATCAATTCTTCGCTATCAGTGTTCCTAGTCGAACCGGCTTAGTCTTCTTAACGTTAATTCAAAGGAAATAACTTCTGCTTTAATTAGTACACGTTTAATAGGTGACGAATACTAAGAGAAGACTGAATTGAAAGATAAATGTAAACACTCTGCTATTTATGGGTGCCATCAGTTAACTTATTTATCTAATTAAGAATTGCAAGTGCTGCAAAAAACTTCTGGTTCTCAGGCCTTAATTAGTCGTATTTTTATCATGCCTTGTGCCTTAGTGGACTGCCGAAAATGATTGGGCTAATAATAAATAATTGGGTTAATAATTGGGCTACTAATAATAATGATTGGGCTAATAATTGGCCAAATGATTGGGCAAAAATAAAAGTGTGCTGGGAAAGACTCCAAACAACTGAAATCAGGGTCAATACTTGGGTAACATAGCACGCAATCCCTCAATATGGATTAAACTTGTCTTGTTAATTTTTAATATACTAGTTTACGCACTGAATAAATTAGTAAAAAGACATTTGACTTACTATTCACTGTTTTCTTAAATGGTTGGCATTTCCTATAATTATGTTTTTGTAATGTCTGGTTAGGTTTTTCTTTCACTAAGAGATATAACTCCGCAATGATTATAGCTTCAAAGATAACCTAAAATCGTGTTATCCAGAGAAACTGACACCTCTGGAACCATCTTCGTAACGGAAAAAAATAAAGTTTTTTAAACCTGGAATTTTCTACTTCTATCATGTTTGTTCGGAGACAACTTTTCCAATTAAATTATAGTGTTTGAATATCGATGGCTTTTGCACTAAACCTTAGCACTAGAATTCAAGGATATTTGGGATTGTAAAAGGTTTTTCAAGGGACAGCGTTTTGATTCGGAGGGCTCAGTCGTCAATTGTAAAAATATATTTATTGCAAACAAAACTAATCAACCAAAGACTGCAGCTATAAAAAACAACAACAAAGAACTAGATAGCTATTACCGGTGCGGTATCAACAATTAGTGTACGAGACGAAACAGCCTGATAAGCAAGTTCCTCAGATTTTTCTTTCAAAAGTTTTTTTTTCGTCAAAAGATGTAATGTCTTAGCATACTGATTGGCTAAAAAGTAGGTCTAATATTTCCTACCAGTTCAGTCTGGCGTTAGCTCAGTAAAGAATATTTTTTTTTACTTATCCCTCCCCGGGGGTGGTCACACACAGAATATCCATAAAAAACAAGAGCTAAGAGCTCATATGGCACTTATGACGAGGTCGGAAGAGCCAAGAGCTCATATGGTATGAGCCCTAGAAAAAGTTCTAAGAGTCAATAGATTGCTTTAAAAGGAAAATCAGAGGCTTAATGCCGGTTGAAATTTAAAATAAGAGCTCTGAGTCACGAGGTTCTTCTAAATATCAAAATTCATTAAGATCCGATCACCCACTCGTAGGTTAAAACTACATCACTTTTTGTAATTTTCCTCTCCCTATAGCCCCCCAGGTGCGTGAATCGGGGAAAACGACTTTATCAAGTCAATTTGTGCAGCTCCCTGACACGCCTACCAATTTTCATCGTCCTAGCACGTCCAGAAGCACCAAACTTGCCGAGGCACTGAACCCCACCCCCTAACTCCCCCAAAGAGAGCGGATCCAGTCCGGTTACGTCAATCACGAATATACGACATTTATAAGCGTTTTCCAAGATTTCCAGTTTCCCCCTCCAACTCCCCCAATGTAAACAGATCTGGTCGGGATTTGAAATAACAGCTCTGAGACATGAGTTTCTTCTAAATATCAAAGTTCATTAAGATCCGGTCACCCGTTATTAAGTTGAGGAAAATACCTCAATTTTCCTAATTTTTCCAACTTAACATCCTCTAGCTCCCCGAAAGAGAACAGATCCGTTCAAATTATGTCAATCACATATCTACAACTTGTGCTTATTCTTCCCATCAAGTTTCATTCTCCCCCAAAGAGAACGGATTATTATGTCAACGGATAATTAACAATTATGTCAATCACGTATTTTCTTCTTAAAGACCAGTGCACTTTGCAGCAAAGAAATTGCTGTAGATACTTTGAAAAAGCCTCATTCAATTTGAAACTGAAAGTACAAGTGCGCTTTTTATTGTCGGAAGCGATTGAAGGGCAACTACCACCCCTCTTACACCCACAATTACCCCAAACACGTCTAATCAAAATTTTGAGATAGCCATTTTCTTCAACTTAGTTGAAGCTTCCCTAAATTATATCTTTATGGGTGACACCCCCCCTCCATGACCCTTAGGATAAGGATTGTAAGTTATGCCCTGGGGCCCTATAAGGCTTATATAGAAAGGGTAATCGTATAAACGTCGGAGGGGGCTTATTAGACTGGTAATCAGAAGCTTTATTGCCCTTTTTAAGAATCAGAGTGATCGAAGAGTGGTTACCCCCTCCCTCCACCCCGAAAAAAGACCCTTGTATTTACCCTAAGTGCAAGCTCTAGAAGTTCTGGATAGCTAGAAACTAGTAGAAGAAATTTGTAGTAGAAACTTCGAAAAAACCTGATTCGATTGGAAATTGAAGTGGATAGTGCCCCTTTTAATAGTCAAAACTGATTGGAGGGGTACGAGCCTCCCTCACACGCCCATCATTTCTCAAACATATCCAATCAAAATTTTGAGATAGGTATTTTGTTCAGCGTAGCTAAAAGGTCCAGAAATTGTGCCTTTGAGGATGACAAACCCACCGACACCCTCGGGACCGTTGTTTTAAGTTATGCCCTGTGGGCACATAAGATTTTTATAGAAAGGCTGGTCGTATAAACTTCGGATGGGCTCAATGGAATGGTAATCAGAAGTAATAGTACCTTTTTAAAGTTTAAAGTGATCAAAGGGTGGATAGCACCCCCCCCCCACAAACAAACCAACCCACCTTGTATTTCCCACATCTGATAGAAGTCTTGAGATGGTCATTTGTTATCTTAAAACTTCAAAAAAGGGTCATTCAATTGGAAATTGAAAGGGTCTTTTTTCATAGTCAAAAGCGATTGGAGGGCAACAGGGCCCAGCCCCCCTCCATGCCCATAAATTCCCAAAACACAACTAATCAAAATTTTGAGATAGCCATTTTGTTCAGCGTTGTTGAAAAGTTTGAAAATTATGTTCTTTAAGCATGAAATCCCCTCATCCATAGAGCCCTCAGTTCAAGGGTTATAAGTTATGCCCCAAGGGCATATAAGGTTTTTATGGAAAGGACGGTCGTATAAATTCTGAGGGGGGCTCATTTGATTGGAAATTATATTTTCTAGTTCTCTTTTTAAGAGTTAAAGTGATCAGAGGTAAACCGTGCTCCTCCGTAAGTTTTATTTTCCAAATGTGCATCCCATGTAATTTTGAGATAGCCATTTATTCAAAAACAGTCTAAATATAATACAATAAAGCCTTCGGGGTGGACAGAATCTCCCTGGGTCTGGGGGGAGGGTTGTAAGCTATGCCCCAAGAGCATATATGGTTTTTATGGAAGGGTTGGTCGTGTGAATTTTAGAAGAGGCTCATTTCATTTGAAACGTACAGTTCTAGTTCTTCTTTAAAAGTCAAAGACGATGGAGAGCAGCTAGCCTTTCTCCCTAACATCTTCTTCCCCAAAACTCATTATATTGAAATTTTGAGATAGCCATTTTGTTACCAATGCTCCAGAAATCATATAACAATGTTTTTAGGGTGGATACAATCCCCAGAGCCCGTAGACAAGGGTTGTAAGTTATGCCCAGGGCATATAAGGTTTCTATGGAACGGACATTGTATAAACTTTGGATCTACTGGAGCTCATTTGATTGATTCTTTACCTTTCCGGGGTTTATCCTATACTTAGGAATAAGGATTTTAGTGATATTCGGGTGGCCCATTTCCGTTCTGGTAAATATCGTCTTTATCTTCCTATTTGGTTTAGGAATAAAAAACTAATAAATAAGTTTCACCTCCCGAATGAAAAGCTGACTGGTTTACACAAAAAGATTTCGGTAACAGCGTATCGGCGATTGTCGCCTCATCATGGCTTAATTCGTTTTTTTTTTCATTAAAATTGTTTATTTAACGTTATTGTCGATTAAATATTTTAGGTGATTTATTGTTGTTTGATTTTTTTTTTGTAATGTTGTTGTTGATTTTTGCTGGTGTTTACTCCACTATTTATATTTTATGTAAGTGGGTTATAAATATATATATATATATATATATATATATATATATATATATATATATATATATATATATATATATATATATATATATATATATATATATATATATATATATATATATATATATATATATATATATATATATATATATATATATATATATATATATATATATATATATATATATATATATATATATATATATTGGAAGTCGGAAGTTTTAATATCAAACAGTTCGTGGTAACGAACTGTAGTAAGGAGTGACCCGGCTCAATAGTAACCGAAACTCTAAAAAATGAAATTTTGATACCAATAGTCAAACAGTTCGTGGTAACGAACTGTAGTAAGGAGCGACCCGGCTCAATAGTAACCAAAACTCTAAAAAATGGAATTTTGATATAGATAGCTACATCAAAAGAATCGCATTTTAATGCTGATTTTAAATATATAAGTTTCATCAAGTTTAGTCTAACCCATCAAAAGTTACGAGCCTGAGAAAATTTACCTTATTTAGGAAAATAGGGGGAAACACCCCCTAAAAGTCGTAGGATCTTAACGAAAATGACACCATCAGATTCAGCGTATCAGAGAACCTGACTGTAGAAGTTTCAAGCTCCTATCTACAAAAATGTGGAATTTTGTATTTTTTGCCAGAAGACAAATCACGGATGCGTGTTTATTTGTTTGTTTTTTTGTTTTTTTTTTCCCCAGGGGTCATCGTATCGACCAAGTGGTCCTAGAATGTCGCAAGAGGGCTCATTCTAACGGAAATGAAAAGTTCTAGTGCCCTTTTTAAGTGACCAAAAAAATTGGAGGGCATCTAGGCCCCCTCCCACGCTCATTTTTTTCCGAAAGTCAATGGATCAAAATTTTGAGATAGCCCTTTTGTTCAGCATAGTCAAAAGCCATAATAACTATGTCTTTGGGAATGACTTACTCCCCCACAATCCCTGGGGGAGGGGCTGCAAGTTACAAACTTTGACCAGTGTTTACATATAATAATGGTTATTGGGAAGTGTAAAGACGTTTTCAGGGGGATTTTATTTTGTTTGGGGGTGGGGCTGAGGAGAGGGGGCTATGTTGGAGGATCTTCCCTTGGAGGAATCTGTCATGGGGGAAGAAAAATTCAATGAGAAGGGCGCAGGATTTTCTAGCATTACTATAAGAAAACAATAAAAAATAAACATGAAAACGTTTTTTCAAATGAAGTAGCATTGAACTACTTCTTCTAAAGAAGTAGCATTGAAACTTAAAACGAACAGAGATTATTACGCATATGAGGGGTTCTAAAAATACTTTAGCATAAAGAGCGAGGTATTTAGGAGGAGATAAATACCTTGCTCTTTATGCAAAAGTATTTTTAGTAATTTCAACTATTTATTCTACGGCCTTTTTGATTCAGGGGTCATTCTTAAAGAATTGGGACAAAACTTACGATTTAGTGTAAAGAGCGAGGTATTAACGAGGGTACAAACCCCCTCGTATACATAATAAAAACATAAGGTTATGAAAGTTTGTTACGTAAGTTAATACTTAAGTTACGTATATTTTTTACTAATAAAAACGTTCGTTAAAAATTAAAAGTTCTAGTTGCCTTTTTAAGTAACCGAAAAATTGGAGGGCAACTAGGCCTCCTTCTCCACGCCTTATTTCTCAAAATCGTCTGATCAAAACTAAGAAAAAGCCATTTAGCCAAAAAAAGAATTAATATACAAATTTCATTTTAATAATTTATGTGCGGAGAGCCAAAACCAAACATGCATTAATTCAAAAACGTTCAGAAATTAAATAAAAAAAACTAATTTTTTTAGCTGAAAGTAAGGAGCGACATTAAAACTTAAAACGAACAGAAATTACTCCGTATATGAAATGGGTTGCCCCCTCCGCAATCCCTCGCTCTTTACGCTAAAGTTTGACTCTTTGCCACAATTCTACTTTTTTTAAAAATTAAAAGCTTTAGCGTAAAGAGCAAGAGATTGCGGAGGGGACAACCCATTTCATATACGGAGTAATTTCTGTTCGTTTTAAGTTTTAATGTCGCTCCCTACTTTCAGCTAAAAAAATTAGTTTTTTTTATTTAATTACATCAAAAGGATCACATTTTAATGCTGATTTTAAATATACAACTTTCATCAAGATGAGCTATACCCATCAAAAGTTACGAACCTGAGAAAATTTGCCTCATTTTTAGAAAATAGGGGGAAACACCCCCTAAAAGTCATACAATCTTAACAAAAATCCCACCATCAGATTCAGCGTATAAGAGAACCTTATTGTCGAAGTTTCAAGCTCCTATCTACAAAAATGTGGAATTTCGCATTTTTTGCCAGAAGACAGATCACGTATGCGTGTTTATTTGTTTGTTTTTTGTTTTTTTTCCCCGGGGGTGATCGTATCGACTGAGTGGTCCTAGAATCTTGCGAGAGGGCTCATTCTAACAGAAATTAAAAGTTCTAGCGCCCTTTTTAAGTGACCAAAAAAATTGGAAGGCACCTGAGCCCCCTCCCCCGCAAAGTTTTTTCCCAAAGTCGCCAGATTAAAATTCTGAGATAGCCATTTTATTCACCATAGTCGAAAAAACTAATAACTATGTCTTTAGGTACAACTTACTTCCCCGTAGTCCCCGTGGGAGGGGCTGCAAGTTACAAACTTTGACCTGTGTTTACATATGATAATGGTTACTGGGAAGTGTACAGACGTTTTCAGGGGGATTTTTTTGGTTTAGGGGAGAGAGCTGAGGGGGGGGGGGTTACGTGGGAGGATATTTCCATGGAGAAACTTCTCATGGGGGAAGAGAATTTCAATGAAGGGGGCGCAGGATTTTCTAGCTTTATTTGAAAAAACAATGAAAAAATAAATATGAAAAGTTTTTTCTACTGAAAGTAAGAAGCAGCATTAAAACTTAAAAAGAACAAAAATTATTACGCATATGAGGGGTTTACCTCCTCGTTATACCTCACTCTTTACGCTAAAGTATTTTTAATAATTTCAACTATTTGTTCTACTGCCTTTGTGATTCAGAGGTCATTCTTAAGGAATTGGGACAAAATCTAAGCTTTAGTGTAAAGAGCGAGGTATCGACGAGGGTTGAACCCCTTCATATACACAATAAAAACATACGAATATAGAAGTTCGTTACGTAAGTTAATTCGTAAGTTACGTATACTTTTTACCAATGAAAATATTAGTAAAAAATTAAAAGTTCTAGTTGCTTTTTTAAGTAGTCAAAAACTTGGAGGGCAACTAGGCCTCCCCCCTCGCTTCTTTTTTCTCAAAATCTTCCGATTAATTGCAATTAAATAATATGCAAATTTCGTTTTAATTATTTGTGTACGGAGAGCCAAGATCAAAACATGCATTAGTTCAAAAACGTCCAGAAATTAAATAAAAAAAACAAGTTTTTTTAACGGAAAGTAAGGAGCGACATTAAAACTTAAAACGAACAGAAATTACTCCGTATATGAAAGGGGCTTTTCCTCCTCAACGCCCCGCTCTTTACGCTAAAGTTTCTTACTGTTTTAAAAAGTAGAGTTAAGAGAAAGGGTCGAACTTTAGCTAAAGAGCGAGGCGTTGAGGAGGAAAAGCCACTTTCATATACGGAGTAATTTCTGTTCGTTTTAAGTTTTAATGTCGCTTCTTACTTTCCGTTAAAAAAACTTGTTTTTTTGTTTAATCCATTTTAGGAGTTAAAAATGAATGAAAGAACATCAGCCCCCCCCCCCCAAGCTTATCATTCCCCAAAAAATATATTCAATCGAAATTTTAACAGAGCAATTTTGTTCAGCATTGTTGGAAGGTTATTTACTGGGGATGTCAACCTCCCCACAGTCCTGAACAAAAGGGCTGTAAGTTATGCAATTTGTTCATTGTTCACATATAGTATATATTATTGAACAAAGTATACATGTTTGAAATTTACTTTCCAAGAAGATGAAGTGTATTCATGTTAATTAAACCGACAATCGACGGTCGTTTGTTTGTTCGTTTTTTATTTTTATTTTTTTTTTTAGTAAGCGCAAATTAGTATAAATTCAGTAATGTAAATTAGACTGACAACTCATGGTCACATATTTTTTTTTCAGTAAAGCCCAAATTATATTCTGGTCTTGAGAAGGCATGGTGGTTATCAGTCCTATTCATCTTAATTTTTGCTTGTTTTCAGTTTGACTCGTCGATTTATTGTGAATTCTGTTCGTTTTGAGTTTCCTTTATTTAATGATAGTGATTTGTGGTAGTTTTATGCTTGTAAGATTATTTGACTTTATTTTTGTTGATTTTTGGCTTAATGGAGCTGTATACTTTTCTTTCAAAAACCTATTTTGTGGATTTAAAAAAAATTAATATTAATATATGTGCGTCACTAAATATCATTAAGATCGAATCCAAAAGAAATACTACTACTAAGAACCACCCCTACTACTACTACAACAACTACTACTACTACTACAACGATCATTATTGCTACCACTATTACAAACACTACTAATTCTGTTACTAACGAGAACTTGCTTCAGCACCAAGCAGCCTGAGACCAACACAGCTGCACACATTCTTCATCTAAGCCAAATGTACAAAGTTCCACTCTACCTTTTTCGTGAAGCTCTATTTCTTTAAATCCTTCCTTTTGAACTCTTCGCACCTCCGATATAACGTGCCCTAGTTATGTCAATCTTTCTTTATTTATAGCCATTAAAAGTGGGATTGAAGCATATTTTTTCGTTTTCTTATACAGCTTCTGTTTGACATAAGGTCAGCCAAGCAAGTGCATAAAAATATCCGTAGATAATTTTTCTGGAGAATATCTAATAGACCCCTCTCTGCCCCTCGAACCGACAACGTGTGTGTGTGTGCGTGTGTGTGTGTGTGTGTGTGTGTGTTTGTGTGTGTATGTGTGTGTGTGTGTGTGTATGTGTGTGTGTGACCTAAGAGCATTACATATTCGCTTTTGCCGCAAAGCATAACTGTTCATTCGACTTGATTTTTCTTAATGATGTAGCATATCATGCAAATATCTCATGCCATTTTAGGGTTAGACGGCAACTCCTTGTAATTGCGACTGCCACGATAGACACACTAGGCCTCATTTCGCTATTGCTACCGCCTTCAATATCCAATAGAATAAAAGCATCCATTACTAGAGAATAATATCCTTGATGTCGACGTGCTGGACTCTTTTTTAATACTAAAGCAAATCTAGTAAGTCACCCTCACCTATAAATATTGGACCACGATCAATTTTTTTTAGAAGCGGGACTGCCCCATTTACTAACCTACAATAACATTCCCTTTTAGGTAACAATCAAGTAAATCCGGATTTGGCAGGGTTTCGAAGGTTTTTCCCTACACTCTTAGGTTTTTAAGTAAATTACACATGCTTCGCTTAGAAAACCTTCTCTATTACGTAACAACCAAAGGTAAACATACCCTATTACGTACCATGCACCTGAATATTTTAGAAAACAATCCCAACTATGAAACAACCAAAATTGAACACTCTGTATTACGTAACAACCAAAAATAAAAAAGCCCTATTACGGAACAACCAAAGAAATCTTTTAGAAAACATTTCTTATTACGTAACAACAAAAAGTAAACGCTTCTTAACATGCAACTGCATCTTTTAGAAAACATTCCATATTACGTAACCAGCACCTGCATCTTGCCCTGAGGGAATCACTGTTAGGCCTTCTTCGTCATCTTAAATCATTAAAAGAAGAAAGGAATAGTGGCTATGTGCGCACATAAAGTTCTTATGGCGTCAATACTAAGATCAATTCTTCGCTATCAGTGTTCCTAGTCGAACCGGCTTAGTCTTCTTAACGTTAATTCAAAGGAAATAACTTCTGCTTTAATTAGTACACGTTTAATAGGTGACGAATACTAAGAGAAGACTGAATTGAAAGATAAATGTAAACACTCTGCTATTTATGGGTGCCATCAGTTAACTTATTTATCTAATTAAGAATTGCAAGTGCTGCAAAAAACTTCTGGTTCTCAGGCCTTAATTAGTCGTATTTTTATCATGCCTTGTGCCTTAGTGGACTGCCGAAAATGATTGGGCTAATAATAAATAATTGGGTTAATAATTGGGCTACTAATAATAATGATTGGGCTAATAATTGGCCAAATGATTGGGCAAAAATAAAAGTGTGCTGGGAAAGACTCCAAACAACTGAAATCAGGGTCAATACTTGGGTAACATAGCACGCAATCCCTCAATATGGATTAAACTTGTCTTGTTAATTTTTAATATACTAGTTTACGCACTGAATAAATTAGTAAAAAGACATTTGACTTACTATTCACTGTTTTCTTAAATGGTTGGCATTTCCTATAATTATGTTTTTGTAATGTCTGGTTAGGTTTTTCTTTCACTAAGAGATATAACTCCGCAATGATTATAGCTTCAAAGATAACCTAAAATCGTGTTATCCAGAGAAACTGACACCTCTGGAACCATCTTCGTAACGGAAAAAAATAAAGTTTTTTAAACCTGGAATTTTCTACTTCTATCATGTTTGTTCGGAGACAACTTTTCCAATTAAATTATAGTGTTTGAATATCGATGGCTTTTGCACTAAACCTTAGCACTAGAATTCAAGGATATTTGGGATTGTAAAAGGTTTTTCAAGGGACAGCGTTTTGATTCGGAGGGCTCAGTCGTCAATTGTAAAAATATATTTATTGCAAACAAAACTAATCAACCAAAGACTGCAGCTATAAAAAACAACAACAAAGAACTAGATAGCTATTACCGGTGCGGTATCAACAATTAGTGTACGAGACGAAACAGCCTGAGAAGCAAGTTCCTCAGATTTTTCTTTCAAAAGTTTTTTTTTCGTCAAAAGATGTAATGTCTTAGCATACTGATTGGCTAAAAAGTAGGTCTAATATTTCCTACCAGTTCAGTCTGGCGTTAGCTCAGTAAAGAATTTTTTTTTTTTACTTATCCCTCCCCGGGGGTGGTCACACACAGAATATCCATAAAAAACAAGAGCTAAGAGCTCATATGGCACTTATGACGAGGTCGGAAGAGCCAAGAGCTCATATGGTATGAGCCCTAGAAAAAGTTCTAAGAGTCAATAGATTGCTTTAAAAGGAAAATCAGAGGCTTAATGCCGGTTGAAATTTAAAATAAGAGCTCTGAGTCACGAGGTTCTTCTAAATATCAAAATTCATTAAGATCCGATCACCCACTCGTAGGTTAAAACTACATCACTTTTTGTAATTTTCCTCTCCCTATAGCCCCCCAGGTGCGTGAATCGGGGAAAACGACTTTATCAAGTCAATTTGTGCAGCTCCCTGACACGCCTACCAATTTTCATCGTCCTAGCACGTCCAGAAGCACCAAACTTGCCGAGGCACTGAACCCCACCCCCTAACTCCCCCAAAGAGAGCGGATCCAGTCCGGTTACGTCAATCACGAATATACGACATTTATAAGCGTTTTCCAAGATTTCCAGTTTCCCCCTCCAACTCCCCCAATGTAAACAGATCTGGTCGGGATTTGAAATAACAGCTCTGAGACATGAGTTTCTTCTAAATATCAAAGTTCATTAAGATCCGGTCACCCGTTATTAAGTTGAGGAAAATACCTCAATTTTCCTAATTTTTCCAACTTAACATCCTCTAGCTCCCCGAAAGAGAACAGATCCGTTCAAATTATGTCAATCACATATCTACAACTTGTGCTTATTCTTCCCATCAAGTTTCATTCTCCCCCAAAGAGAACGGATTATTATGTCAACGGATAATTAACAATTATGTCAATCACGTATTTTCTTCTTAAAGACCAGTGCACTTTGCAGCAAAGAAATTGCTGTAGATACTTTGAAAAAGCCTCATTCAATTTGAAACTGAAAGTACAAGTGCGCTTTTTATTGTCGGAAGTGATTGAAGGGTGATCAACTAACACCCCTCTTACACCCACAATTACCCCAAACACGTCTAATCAAAATTTTAAGATAGCCATTTTCTTCAACTTAGTTGAAGCTTCCCTAAATTATATCTTTATGGGTGACACCCCCCCCCCCCTCCATGACCCTTAGGATAAGGGTTGTAAGTTATGCCCTGGGGCCCTATAAGGCTTATATAGAAAGGGTAATCGTATAAACGTCGGAGGGGGCTAATTAGACTGGTAATCAGAAGCTTTATTGCCCTTTTTAAGAATCAGAGTGATCGAAGAGTGGTTACCCCCTCCCTCCACCCCGAAAAAAGACCCTTGTATTTACCCTAAGTGCAAGCTCTAGAAGTTCTGGATAGCTAGAAACTAGTAGAAGAAATTTGTAGTAGAAACTTCAAAAAAACCTGATTCGATTGGAAATTGAAGTGGATAGTGCCCCTTTTAATAGTCAAAACTGATTGGAGGGGTACGAGCCTCCCTCACACGCCCATCATTTCTCAAACATATCCAATCAAAATTTTGAGATAGGTATTTTGTTCAGCGTAGCTAAAAGGTCCAGAAATTGTGCATTTGAGGATGACAAACCCACCGACACCCTCGGGACCGTTGTTTTAAGTTATGCCCTGTGGGCACATAAGATTTTTATAGAAAGGCTGGTCGTATAAACTTCGGATGGGCTCAATGGAATGGTAATCAGAAGTAATAGTACCTTTTTTAAAGTTTAAAGTGATCAAAGGGTGGATAGCACCCCCCCCCCACAAACAAACCAACCCACCTTGTATTTCCCACATCTGATAGAAGTCTTGAGATGGTCATTTGTTATCTTAAAACTTCAAAAAAGGGTCATTCAATTGGAAATTGAAAGGGTCTTTTTTCATAGTCAAAAGCGATTGGAGGGCAACAGGGCCCAGCCCCCCTCCATGCCCATAAATTCCCAAAACACAACTAATCAAAATTTTGAGATAGCCATTTTGTTCAGCGTTGTTGAAAAGTTTGAAAATTATGTTCTTTAAGCATGAAATCCCCTCATCCATAGAGCCCTCAGTTCAAGGGTTATAAGTTATGCCCCAAGGGCATATAAGGTTTTTATGGAAAGGACGGTCGTATAAATTCTGAGGGGGGCTCATTTGATTGGAAATTATATTTTCTAGTTCTCTTTTTAAGAGTTAAAGTGATCAGAGGTAAACCGTGCTCCTCCGTAAGTTTTATTTTCCAAATGTGCATCCCATGTAATTTTGAGATAGCCATTTATTCAAAAACAGTCTAAATATAATACAATAAAGCCTTCGGGGTGGACAGAATCTCCCTGGGTCTGGGGGGAGGGTTGTAAGCTATGCCCCAAGAGCATATATGGTTTTTATGGAAGGGTTGGTCGTGTGAATTTTAGAAGAGGCTCATTTCATTTGAAACGTACAGTTCTAGTTCTTCTTTAAAAGTCAAAGACGATGGAGAGCAGCTAGCCTTTCTCCCTAACATCTTCTTCCCCAAAACTCATTATATTGAAATTTTGAGATAGCCATTTTGTTACCAATGCTCCAGAAATCATATAACAATGTTTTTAGGGTGGATACAATCCCCAGAGCCCGTAGACAAGGGTTGTAAGTTATGCCCAGGGCATATAAGGTTTCTATGGACATTGTATAAACTTTGGATCTACTGGAG
The DNA here is from genome assembly GCF_032884065.1 of Artemia franciscana. Taxonomy (NCBI): domain Eukaryota; kingdom Metazoa; phylum Arthropoda; class Branchiopoda; order Anostraca; family Artemiidae; genus Artemia; species Artemia franciscana. The sequence continues at coordinate 28,182,114 of NC_088875.1, forward strand.
CTCATTTGATTGATTCTTTACCTTTCCGGGGTTTATCCTATACTTAGGAATAAGGATTTTAGTGATATTCGGGTGGCCTATTTCCGTTCTGGTAAATATCGTCTTTATCTTCCTATTTGGTTTAGGAATAAAAAATTAATAAATAAGTTTCACCTCCCGAATATTACTGAAAAGCTGACTGGTTTACACAAAAAGATTTCGGTAACAGCGTATCGGCGATTGTCGCCTCATCATGGCTTAATTCGTTTTTTTCATTAAAATTGTTTATTTAACGTTATTGTCGATTAAATATTTTAGGTGATTTATTGTTGTTTGATTTTTTTTTTGTAATGTTGTTGTTGATTTTTGCTGGTGTTTACTCCACTATTTATATTTTATGTAAGTGGGTTATAAATATATATATATATATATATATATATATATATATATATATATATATATATATATATATATATATATATATATATATATATATATATATATATATATATATATATATATATTATATATACAATATATATATATATATATATATATATATATATATATATATATATATATATATATATATATATATATATATATATATATTGGAAGTCGGAAGTTTTAATATCAAACAGTTCGTGGTAACGAACTGTAGTAAGGAGTGACCCGGCTCAATAGTAACCGAAACTCTAAAAAATGAAATTTTGATACCAATAGTCAAACAGTTCGTGGTAACGAACTGTAGTAAGGAGCGACCCGGCTCAATAGTAACCAAAACTCTAAAAAATGGAATTTTGATATCGATAGCTACATCAAAAGAATCGCATTTTAATGCTGATTTTAAATATATAAGTTTCATCAAGTTTAGTCTAACCCATCAAAAGTTACGAGCCTGAGAAAATTTACCTTATTTAGGAAAATAGGGGGAAACACCCCCTAAAAGTCGTAGGATCTTAACGAAAATGACACCATCAGATTCAGCGTATCAGAGAACCTGACTGTAGAAGTTTCAAGCTCCTATCTACAAAAATGTGGAATTTTGTATTTTTTGCCAGAAGACAAATCACGGATGCGTGTTTATTTGTTTGTTTTTTTGTTTTTTTTTTCCCCAGGGGTCATCGTATCGACCAAGTGGTCCTAGAATGTCGCAAGAGGGCTCATTCTAACGGAAATGAAAAGTTCTAGTGCCCTTTTTAAGTGACCAAAAAAATTGGAGGGCATCTAGGCCCCCTCCCACGCTCATTTTTTTCCGAAAGTCAACGGATCAAAATTCTGAGATAGCCCTTTTGTTCAGCATAGTCAAAAGCCATAATAACTATGTCTTTGGGAATGACTTACTCCCCCACAATCCCTGGGGGAGGGGCTGCAAGTTACAAACTTTGACCAGTGTTTACATATAATAATGGTTATTGGGAAGTGTAAAGACGTTTTCAGGGGGATTTTATTTTGTTTGGGGGTGGGGCTGAGGAGAGGGGGCTATGTTGGAGGATCTTCCCTTGGAGGAATCTGTCATGGGGGAAGAAAAATTCAATGAGAAGGGCGCAGGATTTTCTAGCATTACTATAAGAAAACAATAAAAAATAAACATGAAAACGTTTTTTCAAATGAAGTAGCATTGAACTACTTCTTCTAAAGAAGTAGCATTGAAACTTAAAACGAACAGAGATTATTACGCATATGAGGGGTTCTAAAAATACTTTAGCATAAAGAGCGAGGTATTTAGGAGGAGATAAATACCTTGCTCTTTATGCAAAAGTATTTTTAGTAATTTCAACTATTTATTCTACGGCCTTTTTGATTCAGGGGTCATTCTTAAAGAATTGGGACAAAACTTACGATTTAGTGTAAAGAGCGAGGTATTAACGAGGGTACAAACCCCCTCGTATACATAATAAAAACATAAGGTTATGAAAGTTTGTTACGTAAGTTAATACTTAAGTTACGTATATTTTTTACTAATAAAAACGTTCGTTAAAAATTAAAAGTTCTAGTTGCCTTTTTAAGTAACCGAAAAATTGGAGGGCAACTAGGCCTCCTTCTCCACGCCTTATTTCTCAAAATCGTCTGATCAAAACTAAGAAAAAGCCATTTAGCCAAAAAAAGAATTAATATACAAATTTCATTTTAATAATTTATGTGCGGAGAGCCAAAACCAAACATGCATTAATTCAAAAACGTTCAGAAATTAAATAAAAAAAACTAATTTTTTTAGCTGAAAGTAAGGAGCGACATTAAAACTTAAAACGAACAGAAATTACTCCGTATATGAAATGGGTTGCCCCCTCCGCAATCCCTCGCTCTTTACGCTAAAGTTTGACTCTTTGCCACAATTCTACTTTTTTTAAAAATTAAAAGCTTTAGCGTAAAGAGCAAGAGATTGCGGAGGGGACAACCCATTTCATATACGGAGTAATTTCTGTTCGTTTTAAGTTTTAATGTCGCTCCCTACTTTCAGCTAAAAAAATTAGTTTTTTTTATTTAATTACATCAAAAGGATCACATTTTAATGCTGATTTTAAATATACAACTTTCATCAAGATGAGCTATACCCATCAAAAGTTACGAACCTGAGAAAATTTGCCTCATTTTTAGAAAATAGGGGGAAACACCCCCTAAAAGTCATACAATCTTAACAAAAATCCCACCATCAGATTCAGCGTATAAGAAAACCTCATTGTCGAAGTTTCAAGCTCCTATCTACAAAAATGTGGAATTTCGCATTTTTTGCCAGAAGACAGATCACGTATGCGTGTTTATTTGTTTGTTTTTTGTTTTTTTTCCCCGGGGGTGATCGTATCGACTGAGTGGTCCTAGAATCTTGCGAGAGGGCTCATTCTAACAGAAATTAAAAGTTCTAGCGCCCTTTTTAAGTGACCAAAAAAATTGGAAGGCACCTGAGCCCCATCCCCCGCAAAGTTTTTTCCCAAAGTCGCCAGATTAAAATTCTGAGATAGCCATTTTATTCACCATAGTCGAAAAAACTAATAACTATGTCTTTAGGTACAACTTACTTCCCCGTAGTCCCCGTGGGAGGGGCTGCAAGTTACAAACTTTGACCTGTGTTTACATATGATAATGGTTACTGGGAAGTGTACAGACGTTTTCAGGGGGATTTTTTTGGTTTAGGGGAGAGAGCTGAGGGGGGGGGGGTTACGTGGGAGGATATTTCCATGGAGAAACTTCTCATGGGGGAAGAGAATTTCAATGAAGGGGGCGCAGGATTTTCTAGCTTTATTTGAAAAAACAATGAAACAAATAAATATGAAAAGTTTTTTCTACTGAAAGTAAGAAGCAGCATTAAAACTTAAAAAGAACAAAAATTATTACGCATATGAGGGGTTTACCTCCTCGTTATACCTCACTCTTTACGCTAAAGTATTTTTAATAATTTCAACTATTTGTTCTACTGCCTTTGTGATTCAGAGGTCATTCTTAAGGAATTGGGACAAAATCTAAGCTTTAGTGTAAAGAGCGAGGTATCGACGAGGGTTGAACCCCTTCATATACACAATAAAAACATACGAATATAGAAGTTCGTTACGTAAGTTAATTCGTAAGTTACGTATACTTTTTACCAATGAAAATATTAGTAAAAAATTAAAAGTTCTAGTTGCTTTTTAAGTAGTCAAAAACTTGGAGGGCAACTAGGCCTCCCCCTCGCTTCTTTTTTCTCAAAATCTTCCGATTAATTGCAATTAAATAATATGCAAATTTCGTTTTAATTATTTATGTACGGAGAGCCAAGATCAAAACATGCATTAGTTCAAAAACGTCCAGAAATTAAATAAAAAAAACAAGTTTTTTTAACGGAAAGTAAGGAGCGACATTAAAACTTAAAACGAACAGAAATTACTCCGTATATGAAAGGGGCTTTTCCTCCTCAACGCCCCGCTCTTTACGCTAAAGTTTCTTACTGTTTTAAAAAGTAGAGTTAAGAGAAAGGGTCGAACTTTAGCTAAAGAGCGAGGCGTTGAGGAGGAAAAGCCACTTTCATATACGGAGTAATTTCTGTTCGTTTTAAGTTTTAATGTCGCTTCTTACTTTCCGTTAAAAAAACTTGTTTTTTTGTTTAATCCATTTTAGGAGTTAAAAATGAATGAAAGAACATCAGCCCCCCCCCCCCAAGCTTATCATTCCCCAAAAAATATATTCAATCGAAATTTTAACAGAGCAATTTTGTTCAGCATTGTTGAAAGGTTATTTACTGGGGATGTCAACCTCCCCACAGTCCTGAACAAAAGGGCTGTAAGTTATGCAATTTGTTCATTGTTCACATATAGTATATATTATTGAACAAAGTATACATGTTTGAAATTTACTTTCCAAGAAGATGAAGTGTATTCATGTTAATTAAACCGACAATCGACGGTCGTTTGTTTGTTCGTTTTTTATTTTTATTTTTTTTTTTAGTAAGCGCAAATTAGTATAAATTCAGTAATGTAAATTAGACTGACAACTCATGGTCACATATTTTTTTTTCAGTAAAGCCCAAATTATATTCTGGTCTTGAGAAGGCATGGTGGTTATCAGTCCTATTCATCTTAATTTTTGCTTGTTTTCAGTTTGACTCGTCGATTTATTGTGAATTCTGTTCGTTTTGAGTTTCCTTTATTTAATGATAGTGATTTGTGGTAGTTTTATGCTTGTAAGATTATTTGACTTTATTTTTGTTGATTTTTGGCTTAATGGAGCTGTATACTTTTCTTTCAAAAACCTATTTTGTGGATTTAAAAAAAATTAATATTAATATATGTGCGTCACTAAATATCATTAAGATCGAATCCAAAAGAAATACTACTACTAAGAACCACCCCTACTACTACTACAACAACTACTACTACTACTACAACGATCATTATTGCTACCACTATTACAAACACTACTAATTCTGTTACTAACGAGAACTTGCTTCAGCACCAAGCAGCCTGAGACCAACACAGCTGCACACATTCTTCATCTAAGCCAAATGTACAAAGTTCCACTCTACCTTTTTCGTGAAGCTCTATTTCTTTAAATCCTTCCTTTTGAACTCTTCGCACCTCCGATATAACGTGCCCTAGCTATGTCAATCTTTCTTTATTTATAGCCATTAAAAGTGGGATTGAAGCATATTTTTTCGTTTTCTTATACAGCTTCTGTTTGACATAAGGTCAGCCAAGCAAGTGCATAAAAATATCCGTAGATAATTTTTCTGGAGAATATCTAATAGACCCCTCTCTGCCCCTCGAACCGACAACGTGTGTGTGTGTGCGTGTGTGTGTGTGTGTGTGTGTGTGTTTGTGTGTGTATGTGTGTGTGTGTGTGTGTATGTGTGTGTGTGACCTAAGAGCATTACATATTCGCTTTTGCTGCAAAGCATAACTGTTCATTCGACTTGATTTTTCTTAATGATGTAGCATATCATGCAAATATCTCATGCCATTTTAGGGTTAGACGGCAACTCCTTGTAATTTCGACTGCCACGATAGACACACTAGGCCTCATTTCGCTATTGCTACCGCCTTCAATATCCAATAGAATAAAAGCATCCATTACTAGAGAATAATATCCTTGATGTCGACGTGCTGGACTCTTTTTTAATACTAAAGCAAATCTAGTAAGTCACCCTCACCTATAAATATTGGACCACGATCAATTTTTTTTAGAAGCGGGACTGCCCCATTTACTAACCTACAATAACATTCCCTTTTAGGTAACAATCAAGTAAATCCGGATTTGGCAGGGTTTCGAAGGTTTTTCCCTACACTCTTAGGTTTTTAAGTAAATTACACATGCTTCGCTTAGAAAACCTTCTCTATTACGTAACAACCAAAGGTAAACATACCCTATTACGTACCATGCACCTGAATATTTTAGAAAACAATCCCAACTATGAAACAACCAAAATTGAACACTCTGTATTACGTAACAACCAAAAATAAAAAAGCCCTATTACGGAACAACCAAAGAAATCTTTTAGAAAACATTTCTTATTACGTAACAACAAAAAGTAAACGCTTCTTAACATGCAACTGCATCTTTTAGAAAACATTCCATATTACGTAACCAGCACCTGCATCTTGCCCTGAGGGAATCACTGTTAGGCCTTCTTCGTCATCTTAAATCATTAAAAGAAGAAAGGAATAGTGGCTATGTGCGCACATAAAGTTCTTATGGCGTCAATACTAAGATCAATTCTTCGCTATCAGTGTTCCTAGTCGAACCGGCTTAGTCTTCTTAACGTTAATTCAAAGGAAATAACTTCTGCTTTAATTAGTACACGTTTAATAGGTGACGAATACTAAGAGAAGACTGAATTGAAAGATAAATGTAAACACTCTGCTATTTATGGGTGCCATCAGTTAACTTATTTATCTAATTAAGAATTGCAAGTGCTGCAAAAAACTTCTGGTTCTCAGGCCTTAATTAGTCGTATTTTTATCATGCCTTGTGCCTTAGTGGACTGCCGAAAATGATTGGGCTAATAATAAATAATTGGGTTAATAATTGGGGTACTAATAATAATGATTGGGCTAATAATTGGCCAAATGATTGGGCAAAAATAAAAGTGTGCTGGGAAAGACTCCAAACAACTGAAATCAGGGTCAATACTTGGGTAACATAGCACGCAATCCCTCAATATGGATTAAACTTGTCTTGTTAATTTTTAATATACTAGTTTACGCACTGAATAAATTAGTAAAAAGACATTTGACTTACTATTCACTGTTTTCTTAAATGGTTGGCATTTCCTATAATTATGTTTTTGTAATGTCTGGTTAGGTTTTTCTTTCACTAAGAGATATAACTCCGCAATGATTATAGCTTCAAAGATAACCTAAAATCGTGTTATCCAGAGAAACTGACACCTCTGGAACCATCTTCGTAACGGAAAAAAATAAAGTTTTTTAAACCTGGAATTTTCTACTTCTATCATGTTTGTTCGGAGACAACTTTTCCAATTAAATTATAGTGTTTGAATATCGATGGCTTTTGCACTAAACCTTAGCACTAGAATTCAAGGATATTTGGGATTGTAAAAGGTTTTTCAAGGGACAGCGTTTTGATTCGGAGGGCTCAGTCGTCAATTGTAAAAATATATTTATTGCAAACAAAACTAATCAACCAAAGACTGCAGCTATAAAAAACAACAACAAAGAACTAGATAGCTATTACCGGTGCGGTATCAACAATTAGTGTACGAGACGAAACAGCCTGAGAAGCAAGTTCCTCAGATTTTTCTTTCAAAAGTTTTTTTTTCGTCAAAAGATGTAATGTCTTAGCATACTGATTGGCTAAAAAGTAGGTCTAATATTTCCTACCAGTTCAGTCTGGCGTTAGCTCAGTAAAGAATATTTTTTTTTACTTATCCCTCCCCGGGGGTGGTCACACACAGAATATCCATAAAAAACAAGAGCTAAGAGCTCATATGGCACTTATGACGAGGTCGGAAGAGCCAAGAGCTCATATGGTATGAGCCCTAGAAAAAGTTCTAAGAGTCAATAGATTGCTTTAAAAGGAAAATCAGAGGCTTAATGCCGGTTGAAATTTAAAATAAGAGCTCTGAGTCACGAGGTTCTTCTAAATATCAAAATTCATTAAGATCCGATCACCCACTCGTAAGTTAAAACTACATCACTTTTTGTAATTTTCCTCTCCCTATAGCCCCCCAGGTGCGTGAATCGGGGAAAACGACTTTATCAAGTCAATTTGTGCAGCTCCCTGACACGCCTACCAATTTTCATCGTCCTAGCACGTCCAGAAGCACCAAACTTGCCGAGGCACTGAACCCCACCCCCTAACTCCCCCAAAGAGAGCGGATCCAGTCCGGTTACGTCAATCACGAATATACGACATTTATAAGCGTTTTCCAAGATTTCCAGTTTCCCCTCCAACTCCCCCAATGTAAACAGATCTGGTCGGGATTTGAAATAACAGCTCTGAGACATGAGTTTCTTCTAAATATCAAAGTTCATTAAGATCCGGTCACCCGTTATTAAGTTGAGGAAAATACCTCAATTTTCCTAATTTTTCCAACTTAACATCCTCTAGCTCCCCGAAAGAGAACAGATCCGTTCAAATTATGTCAATCACATATCTACAACTTGTGCTTATTCTTCCCATCAAGTTTCATCCTCCCCCAAAGAGAACGGATTATTATGTCAACGGATAATTAACAATTATGTCAATCACGTATTTTCTTCTTAAAGACCAGTGCACTTTGCAGCAAAGAAATTGCTGTAGATACTTTGAAAAAGCCTCATTCAATTTGAAACTGAAAGTACAAGTGCGCTTTTTATTGTCGGAAGCGATTGAAGGGCAACTACCACCCCTCTTACACCCACAATTACCCCAAACACGTCTAATCAAAATTTTGAGATAGCCATTTTCTTCAACTTAGTTGAAGCTTCCCTAAATTATATCTTTATGGGTGACACCCCCCCCCCCCCCCCCCTCCATGACCCTCAGGATAAGGATTGTAAGTTATGCCCTGGGGCCCTATAAGGCTTATATAGAAAGGGTAATCGTATAAACGTCGGAGGGGGCTTATTAGACTGGTAATCAGAAGCTTTATTGCCCTTTTTAAGAATCAGAGTGATCGAAGAGTGGTTACCCCCTCCCTCCACCCCGAAAAAAGACCCTTGTATTTACCCTAAGTGCAAGCTCTAGAAGTTCTGGATAGCTAGAAACTAGTAGAAGAAATTTGTAGTAGAAACTTCAAAAAAACCTGATTCGATTGGAAATTGAAGTGGATAGTGCCCCTTTTAATAGTCAAAACTGATTGGAGGGGTACGAGCCTCCCTCACATGCCCATCATTTCTCAAACATATCCAATCAAAATTTTGAGATAGGTATTTTGTTCAGCGTAGCTAAAAGGTCCAGAAATTGTGCATTTGAGGATGACAAACCCACCGACACCCTCGGGACCGTTGTTTTAAGTTATGCCCTGTGGGCACATAAGATTTTTATAGAAAGGCTGGTTGTATAAACTTCGGATGGGCTCAATGGAATGGTAATCAGAAGTAATAGTACCTTTTTTAAAGTTTAAAGTGATCAAAGGGTGGATAGCACCCCCCCCCCCACAAACAAACCAACCCACCTTGTATTTCTCACATCTGATAGAAGTCTTGAGATTGTCATTTGTTATCTTAAAAACTTCAAAAAAGGGTCATTCAATTGGAAATTGAAAGGGTCTTTTTTCATAGTCAAAAGCAATTGGAGGGCAACAGGGCCCAGCCCCCCTCCATGCCCATAAATTTCCAAAACACAACTAATCAAAATTTTGAGATAGCCATTTTGTTCAGCATTGTTGAAAAGTTTGAAAATTATGTTCTTTAAGCATGAAATCCCCTCATCCATAGAGCCCTCAGTTCAAGGGTTATAAGTTATGCCCCAAGGGCATATAAGGTTTTTATGGAAAGGACGGTCGTATAAATTCTGAGGGGGGCTCATTTGATTGGAAATTATATTTTCTAGTTCTCTTTTTAAGAGTTAAAGTGATCAGAGGTAAACCGTGCTCCTCCGTAAGTTTTATTTTCCAAATGTGCATCCCATGTAATTTTGAGATAGCCATTTATTCAAAAACAGTCTAAATATAATACAATAAAGCCTTCGGGGTGGACAGAATCTCCCTGGGTCTGGGGGGAGGGTTGTAAGCTATGCCCCAAGAGCATATATGGTTTTTATGGAAGGGTTGGTCGTGTGAATTTTAGAAGAGGCTCATTTCATTTGAAACGTACAGTTCTAGTTCTTCTTTAAAAGTCAAAGACGATGGAGAGCATCTAGCCTTTCTCCCTAACATCTTCTTCCCCAAAACTCATTATATTGAAATTTTGAGATAGCCATTTTGTTACCAATGCTCCAGAAATCATATAACAATATTTTTAGGGTGGATACAATCCCCAGAGCCCGTAGACAAGGGTTGTAAGTTATGCCCAGGGCATATAAGGTTTCTATGGAACGGACATTGTATAAACTTTGGATCTACTGGAGCTCATTTGATTGATTCTTTACCTTTCCGGGGTTTATCCTATACTTAGGAATAAGGATTTTAGTGATATTCGGGTGGCCCATTTCCGTTCTGGTAAATATCGTCTTTATCTTCCTATTTGGTTTAGGAATAAAAAATTAATAAATAAGTTTCACCTCCCGAATATTACTGAAAAGCTGACTGGTTTACACAAAAAGATTTCGGTAACAGCGTATCGGCGATTGTCGCCTCATCATGGCTTAATTCGTTTTTTTCATTAAAATTGTTTATTTAACGTTATTGTCGATTAAATATTTTAGGTGATTTATTGTTGTTTGATTTTTTTTTTGTAATGTTGTTGTTGATTTTTGCTGGTGTTTACTCCACTATTTATATTTTATGTAAGTGGGTTATAAATATATATATATATATATATATATATATATATATATATATATATATATATATATATATATATATATATATATATATATATATATATATATATATATATATATATATATATTATATATACAATATATATATATATATATATATATATATATATATATATATATATATATATATATATATATATATATATATATTGGAAGTCGGAAGTTTTAATATCAAACAGTTCGTGGTAACGAACTGTAGTAAGGAGTGACCCGGCTCAATAGTAACCGAAACTCTAAAAAATGAAATTTTGATACCAATAGTCAAACAGTTCGTGGTAACGAACTGTAGTAAGGAGCGACCCGGCTCAATAGTAACCAAAACTCTAAAAAATGAAATTTTGATATAGATAGCTACATCAAAAGAATCGCATTTTAATGCTGATTTTAAATATATAAGTTTCATCAAGTTTAGTCTAACCCATCAAAAGTTACGAGCCTGAGAAAATTTACCTTATTTAGGAAAATAGGGGGAAACACCCCCTAAAAGTCGTAGGATCTTAACGAAAATGACACCATCAGATTCAGCGTATCAGAGAACCTGACTGTAGAAGTTTCAAGCTCCTATCTACAAAAATGTGGAATTTTGTATTTTTTGCCAGAAGACAAATCACGGATGCGTGTTTATTTGTTTGTTTTTTTGTTTTTTTTTTCCCCAGGGGTCATCGTATCGACCAAGTGGTCCTAGAATGTCGCAAGAGGGCTCATTCTAACGGAAATGAAAAGTTCTAGTGCCCTTTTTAAGTGACCAAAAAAATTGGAGGGCATCTAGGCCCCCTCCCACGCTCATTTTTTTCCGAAAGTCAACGGATCAAAATTCTGAGATAGCCCTTTTGTTCAGCATAGTCAAAAGCCATAATAACTATGTCTTTGGGAATGACTTACTCCCCCACAATCCCTGGGGGAGGGGCTGCAAGTTACAAACTTTGACCAGTGTTTACATATAATAATGGTTATTGGGAAGTGTAAAGACGTTTTCAGGGGGATTTTATTTTGTTTGGGGGTGGGGCTGAGGAGAGGGGGCTATGTTGGAGGATCTTCCCTTGGAGGAATCTGTCATGGGGGAAGAAAAATTCAATGAGAAGGGCGCAGGATTTTCTAGCATTACTATAAGAAAACAATAAAAAATAAACATGAAAACGTTTTTTCAAATGAAAGGAAGAAGTAGCATTGAAACTTAAAACGAACAGAGATTATTACGCATATGAGGGGTTCTAAAAATACTTTAGCATAAAGAGCGAGGTATTTAGGAGGAGATAAATACCTTGCTCTTTATGCAAAAGTATTTTTAGTAATTTCAACTATTTATTCTACGGCCTTTTTGATTCAGGGGTCATTCTTAAAGAATTGGGACAAAACTTACGATTTAGTGTAAAGAGCGAGGTATTAACGAGGGTACAAACCCCCTCGTATACATAATAAAAATATAAGGTTATGAAAGTTTGTTACGTAAGTTAATACTTAAGTTACGTATATTTTTTACTAATAAAAACGTTCGTTAAAAATTAAAAGTTCTAGTTGCCTTTTTAAGTAACCGAAAAATTGGAGGGCAACTAGGCCTCCTTCTCCACGCCTTATTTCTCAAAATCGTCTGATCAAAACTAAGAAAAAGCCATTTAGCCAAAAAAAGAATTAATATACAAATTTCATTTTAATAATTTATGTGCGGAGAGCCAAAACCAAACATGCATTAATTCAAAAACGTTCAGAAATTAAATAAAAAAAAACTAATTTTTTTAGCTGAAAGTAAGGAGCGACATTAAAACTTAAAACGAACAGAAATTACTCCGTATATGAAATGGGTTGCCCCCTCCGCAATCCCTCGCTCTTTACGCTAAAGTTTGACTCTTTGCCACAATTCTACTTTTTTTAAAAATTAAAAGCTTTAGCCTAAAGAGCAAGAGATTGCGGAGGGGACAACCCATTTCATATACGGAGTAATTTCTGTTCGTTTTAAGTTTTAATGTCGCTCCCTACTTTCAGCTAAAAAAATTAGTTTTTTTTATTTAATTACATCAAAAGGATCACATTTTAATGCTGATTTTAAATATACAACTTTCATCAAGATGAGCTATACCCATCAAAAGTTACGAACCTGAGAAAATTTGCCTCATTTTTAGAAAATAGGGGGAAACACCCCCTAAAAGTCATACAATCTTAACAAAAATCCCACCATCAGATTCAGCGTATAAGAAAACCTCATTGTCGAAGTTTCAAGCTCCTATCTACAAAAATGTGGAATTTCGCATTTTTTGCCAGAAGACAGATCACGTATGCGTGTTTATTTGTTTGTTTTTTGTTTTTTTTTCCCCGGGGGTGATCGTATCGACTGAGTGGTCCTAGAATCTTGCAAGAGGGCTCATTCTAACAGAAATTAAAAGTTCTAGCGCCCTTTTTAAGTGACCAAAAAAATTGGAAGGCACCTGAGCCCCCTCCCCCGCTAAGTTTTTTCCCAAAGTCGCCAGATTAAAATTCTGAGATAGCCATTTTATTCACCATAGTCGAAAAAACTAATAACTATGTCTTTAGGTACAACTTACTTCCCCGTAGTCCCCGTGGGAGGGGCTGCAAGTTACAAACTTTGACCTGTGTTTACATATGATAATGGTTACTGGGAAGTGTACAGACGTTTTCAGGGGGATTTTTTTGGTTTAGGGGAGAGAGCTGAGGGGGGGGGGGGTTACGTGGGAGGATATTTCCATGGAGAAACTTCTCATGGGGGAAGAGAATTTCAATGAAGGGGGCGCAGGATTTTCTAGCTTTATTTGAAAAAACAATGAAAAAATAAATATGAAAAGTTTTTTCTACTGAAAGTAAGAAGCAGCATTAAAACTTAAAAAGAACAAAAATTATTACGCATATGAGGGGTTTACCTCCTCGTTATACCTCACTCTTTACGCTAAAGTATTTTTAATAATTTCAACTATTTGTTCTACTGCCTTTGTGATTCAGAGGTCATTCTTAAGGAATTGGGACAAAATCTAAGCTTTAGTGTAAAGAGCGAGGTATCGACGAGGGTTGAACCCCTTCATATACACAATAAAAACATACGAATATAGAAGTTCGTTACGTAAGTTAATTCGTAAGTTACGTATACTTTTTACCAATGAAAATATTAGTAAAAAATTAAAAGTTCTAGTTGCTTTTTTAAGTAGTCAAAAACTTGGAGGGCAACTAGGCCTCCCCCCTCGCTTCTTTTTTCTCAAAATCTTCCGATTAATTGCAATTAAATAATATGCAAATTTCGTTTTAATTATTTATGTACGGAGAGCCAAGATCAAAACATGCATTAGTTCAAAAACGTCCAGAAATTAAATAAAAAAAACAAGTTTTTTAACGGAAAGTAAGGAGCGGCATTAAAACTTAAAACGAACAGAAATTACTCCGTATATGAAAGGGGCTTTTCCTCCTCAACGCCCCGCTCTTTACGCTAAAGTTTCTTACTGTTTTAAAAAGTAGAGTTAAGAGAAAGGGTCGAACTTTAGCTAAAGAGCGAGGCGTTGAGGAGGAAAAGCCACTTTCATATACGGAGTAATTTCTGTTCGTTTTAAGTTTTAATGTCGCTTCTTACTTTCCGTTAAAAAAACTTGTTTTTTTTGTTTAATCCATTTTAGGAGTTAAAAATGAATGAAAGAACATCAGCCCCCCCCCCCCCCAAGCTTATCATTCCCCAAAAAATATATTCAATCGAAATTTTAACAGAGCAATTTTGTTCAGCATTGTTGAAAGGTTATTTACTGGGGATGCCAACCTCCCCACAGTCCTGAACAAAAGGGCTGTAAGTTATGCAATTTGTTCATTGTTCACATATAGTATATATTATTGAACAAAGTATACATGTTTGAAATTTACTTTCCAAGAAGATGAAGTGTATTCATGTTAATTAAACCGACAATCGACGGTCGTTTGTTTGTTCGTTTTTTATTTTTATTTTTTTTTTTAGTAAGCGCAAATTAGTATAAATTCAGTAATGTAAATTAGACTGACAACTCATGGTCACATATTTTTTTTTCAGTAAAGCCCAAATTATATTCTGGTCTTGAGAAGGCATGGTGGTTATCAGTCCTATTCATCTTAATTTTTGCTTGTTTTCAGTTTGACTCGTCGATTTATTGTGAATTCTGTTCGTTTTGAGTTTCCTTTATTTAATGATAGTGATTTGTGGTAGTTTTATGCTTGTAAGATTATTTGACTTTATTTTTGTTGATTTTTGGCTTAATGGAGCTGTATACTTTTCTTTCAAAAACCTATTTTGTGGATTTAAAAAAAATTAATATTAATATATGTGCGTCACTAAATATCATTAAGATCGAATCCAAAAGAAATACTACTACTAAGAACCACCCCTACTACTACTACAACAACTACTACTACTACTACAACGATCATTATTGCTACCACTATTACAAACACTACTAATTCTGTTACTAACGAGAACTTGCTTCAGCACCAAGCAGCCTGAGACCAACACAGCTGCACACATTCTTCATCTAAGCCAAATGTACAAAGTTCCACTCTACCTTTTTCGTGAAGCTCTATTTCTTTAAATCCTTCCTTTTGAACTCTTCGCACCTCCGATATAACGTGCCCTAGCTATGTCAATCTTTCTTTATTTATAGCCATTAAAAGTGGGATTGAAGCATATTTTTTCGTTTTCTTATACAGCTTCTGTTTGACATAAGGTCAGCCAAGCAAGTGCATAAAAATATCCGTAGATAATTTTTCTGGAGAATATCTAATAGACCCCTCTCTTCCCCTCGAACCGACAACGTGTGTGTGTGTGCGTGTGTGTGTGTGTGTGTGTGTGTGTGTGTGTGTGTGTGTGTGTGTGTGTGTGTGTGTGTGTGTGTGTGTGTGTGTGTGTGTGTGTGTGTGTGTGTGTGTGTGTG
>NC_088875.1:28202391-28220569 GCF_032884065.1 Artemia franciscana
GCACTTAAAATCAAAAAATAATTTGTGAATAATCATATTTGTCTAGGGTAGCAGGTAGTCATGTTGTTAGGCATATACAGTTCCTTTAGTGTCTTTTTTTTGAAGGCCGCGCCAAATGTTACGGGGGGGGGGGGGGTTTCTTATGAAATTTGTTCGACTTCTTATAGTTTTACTGGTTGCTTATAAGGTTTGCTTGATTTCGTATATGGTTTAAGTTGTTTGTAATATGGGAGCCTTATAGTTAATGGATATAGATTGGGAGGGTTCTATTGACCAGTTTCTATGACCTTGGAGACGAACTCATCATCATGATGTTTAGGTTTGCCGAGATGGGCAGATTTCCTTGGGAACGTACCAACAGACAATAGGAACTGTATCTGTACCTTAATTCAAAGACAAACACAATTATTGACAATATTTTTATTTTCTTACTTCATATACAACTCCAGGTAAAACGGCTCCAATAATTGGTATAACAAGTGCATCTAAGAGTGTCTACCAAAAAAACTAAATTGCAATCGAGACTAGTGGAGGCACCCCAAGAAAAAAAAAAACTGAATTAAAATAACAAATATGGCTCAGGAACAAGACGAATTATTAAAAGCGCAACAAATCATTGCAACTTCGGTAGAAATTGCAAAATCATTACCTGATTATGAAGGGGATACAGATGTAGATCAATTCAACATCCATTTAGGACAATTTGTTGAAATGACAAAAATTGACTTAAATGCATTAAAAAACATGCTACTCTTAAGACTAAAAGGACAGGCTTTGACATTTTTGAAACAAATTGAAAATACCGTAGGAACTGAAACCACCTCAACAATTAACTCAATAAAGTTATTGCAACAGGCTTTCCAAAAGAGATTCATCGATACTAGCTCATTGAACAAACTAAAACATGGGTTAGTCACATTCGAACAGACCCAGAACGTAAGAGAATATTTAAATAAAATTAGAATCGCAACAGAAGCGCGATACGGTCCAGGTGAAGGGGAATTGTATGAAAAAATAATACTAAATGCATTTAAACAGGGACTCAACCCAAAACTATATCGTCTCTTAATTTCCAAAAAAATCGACGACTTAGAACTGGCAGTTCAGGAAATAGAGACCGCCGTGGAAATCGATTCCATAGTCCTGCAGCACCAAAAACTATCAATAAATGCGGTAGAAAGTAAAACAGCTGTAAAATCAAGAGATCCCTCTCCGCGATTTTTCTCCAGAGAATCATCGCCAAAACCACTTCGAAATCAAATTCGAACCACCACACCTCCAAGACAAGTACGCTTTGCCCCCAATAATCAAATGAGGGCACAGGCGAATTATGAACCACTAAGGTGCTACTCCTGTAACCGGTTAGGTCACATCGCAAGAAATTGTTTTACAAACAATAATTATCGCCCAAATTTTAGGGGATCAAGCAACCATTTGTCCAGGGGGACAAACTATAATGGGTACGCCCCTAGAGGCAATCGAGGGAACACCTTTTTAACAAGAGGTAATTATCCAACCCAAAATTTCCAACGCAGTACGAATCAATATCGCGGAGGGTATCGCAGAAGGTTAAACCAACCTAACAATGGTTGGAATAGAAATACAAGAGGTAACTTTACCAGCCGACGGAACCCATATAACAACTCAACTTCAATTAATGATCAAGAAAACCAAAATAGAACTAATGAAAACTCTACACCCGAAATCTGGGAACCCCAGGGAAACGAATCAAGCCCCCAAAATTCGTAGGACCAAAATTTGGTGGCAAAATAATATATAGGTCCCCACCAGTGATTATACCATTTTTAAGTGCAAATAATAATAATATGTTACCAGTATTTGAAAATTTTAAGGCAGGAAATATTTATTTCTCAGCCCTTATAGATTCAGGGGCAACAGTAAATGTGATAAATACATCCGTATTTAACAAATTACCCAATTATATTAAACGACGAATGAACAATATATGTCCCAATTTATCAAGTGTGACGGGACACGACCTGGATGTAAAAGGCACTGCGTACCTAACCTTGCGCAAAGATGACAGAAATTTCTATACTCGATTTATAGTTTGTAAAAATTTTCCATACGAAGCAATAATAGGTGCTAACTTTTTAAAAGCCAATAAAATATTATTAGATGTAGCAAATTCAAAGTTTATATATCCGACAAAAACCAAATCAGAAATAAATAATATACAAGCAAACAAGGTAAAGGAAAACTTAGGCAACATGAAAAAGTATAGAGAAAAACAAATTCAAGAAATTTCATATTTATGGAAAAAGCTAGCGAATATAGAAACTCCCAGAAAAAAATCAGAAGATAATATCCTAAACTCAATAAAAGAAAGTCATAACGAAAAATATTATGGATTCGTAGTGAGAAAAACTAAGATTCCCCCTAAATCAATGCAGAGGGTCCAAATATCACAGATGTTAGAACCAGTTAATGATAAAAATGAAACTTGGGTAGCATCGCCGTCGGAAAATCTCCCGAAAAATATAGTTTGCGAAGAACAAATTATAAATTACGAAAAGGGTGAAGGTTATATTTGGGTAACGAACACCCACGAAAACGACCTAATCACCCTAAGTAAAGGTACATGTTTAGTAGAGATACAAATAGTATCGGAATCCGATATTAATAATTGGAAAAATTTGGAAAAGAACTTAGTGAATAATATTAATGTTCACGTTGACAAAGAATTTTCACTGACGCGATCTCAATTTCTTGAAAAATTCGAACTGAGTCACATAACCGATGTATCATTAAAACAAAAATTATGCGACTTATTATGGAAATATAGAGATGTCTTTTCGACATCTGAAGACGACATAGGACTTATCCCATTTTATGAACACGCAATACAAACCACGGGGCCGCCAGTTGCAAAACAACCATACAGAATTCCTTATAAGCATAAAGAATGGCTAATAAATAAAATACATGAACTTGAAAAAAATCAAATCATAAGACCAAGCATAAGCCCATACTCTGCCCCCGTTATTCTAGTCCCGAAAAAGAATAATGATCTTAGACTAGTGGTAGATTATAGAGCTTTAAATAAACAGGTAGTAAGTGACAAATTTCCCCTACCTAGAATAGACGAAATTCTAGACTCAATATCAAATAAAAATAAAATATTTACTTCCCTAGATTTGACACAAGGTTATCATCAAGTAAAAATAAAAGCGGCCGATATTTTTAAAACAGCTTTTTCAACATCTGAATGTGGTTCTTATGAATACTTAAGAGTACCATTTGGACTAAAAACTAGTTCAAGTGCATTGTGTAGACCCCTCCTTCATTTACTAAGAGGCCTAAATAACATAATTCATTTTGTTGATGACGTCATAGCCATGGACAAAGACGCGGAGGACCATTTAATGACCCTAGCAAAAGTATTTGAGAAATTTAGAGAAGGCAATTTAAAATGTAGACCTGAAAAGGTAAATCTTTTTCAAACTAAACTAAAATTTTTAGGAGTAGTTGTAACACAAGGACAAATTTCCCCAGACCCTGAAAAGATAGAATCTGTTAAAAATATAAAACCCCCTCAAACGATTAAACAGTTACGAGGAATCTTAGGATTAATGAGCTACTTTCGAAAATTTATAAGAAATTACGCCCAAATAGCAAAACCTCTCACAGACCTCACTAGAGGGAACCCCCAAAAAATTACATGGTCTAAATTAGCTCAAAATTCATTAGATCATTTAAAAAAGGCTTTGACTTCAGAACCTATCTTATGTTTACCCGACTTCCAAACAGGACAATTCGTTGTTACTACGGATGCCTCAACCAAGGGAATTGGGGCGATTCTCTCCCAAATAATAAACGGGGAAGAAAAAGTTATAGCATATGCTTCGCGTACTCTTACGCCTGGAGAAAGTAATTATTCTGCGACACAACTTGAATTATTATCGATTATTCACCATTTAGAAAAATTTAAACATTACTTGGTTGGACGAAAATTTAAACTACGTTCCGATCATAAAAGTCTTCAATATCTACAGACTTTCAAAAAACCGTCCGGAATCCTCGCGAGATGGATATTAAAAATTCAAGATTTAGATTATGAATTTGAACATCTTAAAGGAAAACAAAACGCCCCATGCGACTATCTTAGTAGATTTCCAGATAATGCTCCCTTAGAAAATGAAAATGAAGAAATTAACACGATAAAAGAAAAACATGCTCCGAAAAATAAAAATTTAAAAAGGCAGACCAATAATTTAGTAGAAGAAAAACACAAAGACAGCCCACTATCCTTAAACAATATAAAAATACATCAAAAGAAAGATAATATTTGTGCGGCTCTAATAGAATATTTCTTATATGATAGAGACCTACCCAATGAAATGAAATCCTTTAAAAAGGAAATTGATAATTATTATTACGATTTAGATGAACAAATACTATGTAAAATAATGACCAATAATGATAAAAGAAATCAAACGACCATTATACCAGTGTTACCCCAAACTTTGGAAAAACCCGCTTTCGAATTTTTTCATTCTGACGTAGGAGGTCACTTAGGAATAGAGAAGACCTTCCATAGGTTAAAACAATACTTTTTCGTTGCTTCAGCCTTAACAAAGTTAAAAAATTACGTTAATAGTTGTGAAACATGTAATTTAAGAAAAAATCCTCAAGTCTACCCTAATCCAGGGACAGGAAGAACTCCTACGGCCCGGTTCCCCTTCGATATAGTTTCTTTTGATTTATATGGTACTAGTGGAGGACTACCCATGTCTAATGAAGGACACACCTGTGTACTATCAGTGATTGATCACTTTTCTGGTTTCACTTTTGCTAAACCATTAAAAAATCAAAGCGCCTATACAACGTCGAGAGCTCTCGCTAAAATATTCCTTAATTTCGGTATTCCTAATACAGTATTAAGCGATAACGGCCCTAACTTCGTATCGAAAGTAACTAAGGATTTAATGTCTTTTCTTCAAATAAGTAAATTGGTATCAACCCCCTATCACCCCCAGGCCAACGGGAAGATCGAGAACAGGCACAAACTTTTCTCTAATATTTTAAGCATTTATACGAAAGAAAATCGCAGAGATTGGCATAATGCCTTACCTTATTTAACAAATGTAATTAATACCGCTTACTCCCAGGTCATTCATGATAACCCGTTCTACATATTATTCGGACGAGACTTTAGAATCCCTTATAAGGAAATTATAGAATCGAGACAATATTATAATGATTCTCAAGATTATAAGCAAGAATTTATCAATAGAATGAGAAAAACTTACAAACTTGTAAAACAAGAAATAGAAAAATCAAAAAGACAACAAGAGGCCAAAAATATTCCAAATGTTAAAGGAGAAATCAATTTTCAAGTAGGAGATTGTGTTTATTTAAAAAATGAAACCAAATTGGAAGGCAAGAAGCTTTCTAACAGGTACGCTGGCCCCTATAGAATAATTAAGAAATATGATAATGACGTTACATTCAAACTATTAAAACCACAAACGGGGAAAACTTATAAAGCCCATGTTAGTCGTATAAAAAGGGCAAAATTCACAGAAACATGGACCCCTCAACCTTCAACATCAAATACCTCGGAGGACGAAAATGAACCACCTCGCTCTAGACTAAGTGAACTTAAACCTTTTAATTTCAAACAAGGATATTTTGAAAACAGTAGTGACGAAGAAAAATTTAATGAGTTTCTAACCATGACAAATATGGTTACCCCCCCAAAATGTACCCCCGTTACGCGGAGACGGAGGAATAGCGATTCATTTTCCAGTGAAGAATCAGAAGAATTGGACTATACGATTTCTCCAAAGTCACAATTCTTTCCAGATAAAATTTCAACCCCTTACCCCCCAAAACGTCTCCCCGACAATTTGGTGAAACCTATTTCACCAATAGACAGACCTTTATCGTTACACGATGAATTAAATAAGGCTATACAGACACCTGGGGACATGGAGTCACAAAGGGACAAACAGCCCCAAAAACAAACATTGAGAGAAGCAATGGATATCATTAATTACCCAATTAAGACTAGACAGAGTACATTTTATACTAATCCAGTTACTGATGAGCAACAATATCACGATATAACCGTCTCAAAGGCAAAACCAAAGGACTGGGTATCTTGGAAGGAAACCTTAATGCAAACAATTCCTCACCCTCCGGAGGACATGGCTTTCAAGCAGTGGAGGCACCCCAAGAAAACATTTGAATCTTCCCAAAGCTCCCAAGAATCGTTCAATTCTCCCGAGCCCAGAGATCAACAGGACGAGTCAATCAGTAAACCCTCTACTTCACGAGGAGAAGAAATTTACGAAGGTCAGGCTGGATCAACACCTAAATCTCAAGCCTCTACTTCAAGAGAACCAGATACTAAATCTACAACTAGTTCCTCAGATACCGAGAGTGAATCAGGCACAAATGAGCCCAAAGATGTGGAAGGAACAAGACCACAAAGCGCAACTGCCCAGGCTAAAAAGGCACAAATTAAAGGTCAAAAATTTCTTAAAAAACAATATAAAAAGTTTGACTTGATATCGCTAGCGAAGCCAAAGAAAAAAACCGAGTCTACCGAAGAAAAGGTAACAACAAGATCAGGCCGGGTTGTCAAAAAACCAGATAAATTAGATTATTAATAAAAGAAAAATAAAAATCTATCAGTCCGGGATAAAATAAAGAAGAAAAAAAAATAAGCCTTATGCTTATGATATAAAATTCTAAATGTTAGCGCCTAAAACTAGAACTGCCCCGTCGACTAAACGTTTCGCCAGATAAGTAAACGAAACTCTTCTTAATTCCAAATATATTACTTTCTCCAATAATATAACCCATCGCTTTGTTAATAAATCTTACCAAAAGTAGAACTTAACTGGAACAAAACGATTAATATTGCCATAGCTTACGCGTACCAGTCAAAAGATTTAGGTTTAAAAACTAAATTGCAATCGAGACTACAAGTTCTTAATTGCCATTTTCTTATTACAAATTGATCCGATAAACTAACGTTTGCAGCTAGAACCACATAACGCTAGATGGGTTGGCGAAACCGCTCCTAATGATTAACTATTATTTCAAAAAATAATTATTTTCTGTACCCTTGATAATCTCCAAATCCCCAGAAGTTTAAAGAAATATTTAATATACACGTAAAACAATACCAGAATAACGACCGGGAAGAGTTGATTTGATTTTTTCTGAGGGGTAACTCGATGTATTTTTGATAGCGTCGGGTTATGACTCAGAGAAAGTTGACTTAATTTTTTTTTGCTTTTGCTCCTCGCCAAGAGACCACTCCGAATAAGAATCCATAAATAAAAAAAGGTACTTTTCAGAAAAGTTTAATAAACTCCGATTGAAGAATTGGTTTATCAAAAGGGACTCAGTATTGTGAGTAAGTCACAAAACTATTTTATTTAACAAGAATTTGTTACTATAATCCACCGCAATAATAATTCCGTAACGCAAGAGCTTATTAACACAACGATAACTAACACCTGCCCTATAGAAATCGCTGTCACTTTGTATACCATAGGGACTAAAATATTGCAAAACAGCTGGTGGAGATAACCATCAAATAATAGTAAATAAAAACTCATTAGTAGCCTTAACAAAAATATTATTACAAATAGTTAATAACAACAAGCGTCCTCGTAAACTGTAGTCGTAGCCAAACTTGTGCTAATTTACCTTGCAATTTTATAATTATCATACTCCTTCCAGGCATATTCTTGGTTCGCCTCCTTACTATTGAATAGATTTAGTGGCTTCGAATAAATTAACTTGTAACTAAAAAACGACATTAATATAGCTATAACTTGTAACATCTAACAGGCATTCAGACTTGGCATCGAATCTACTTCATCCTCCCGGCAGTATCAAGATCGCACTTAAATATTTTTTTTATATATTATTTCCTTATATCTTTTCTCCGTGAATATGGCAAAGGGAATTATAGATACGGAATTTATTTCAATTATTCGTGCCAAGGAAAATATAATATATTCCGCCGCTATGCTGGTCCAAGATGAAAACGGTAAAGAAATATACGCAGAAAGTTGGTACCTAAATTACGATTTGACAAAATTTAAACCCCACACGTATAAATTTGGGTTAAAATTAGCTAATACCCCAAAATATCGACCCGCAAGGGGAGAAGTAAAAATCAAATACTCAAACAAAAAACAAAAAGGGACTAATTTGACAAGTTTACAGTTAAAAATAAGAAAACTACAGAAAAAATTTAATATCTGCTACTGGTTTTGCAAGGGGCCGACACAAACTGACCTTCTTCTAATTGATAAATGTAAAAACCCAAAAATATGTTATAAAATCGAAGAAAATGAAAACTGTACTAAATATGAAGGAGTTCACCACCCATTAGAAGAAATACGGCATTATGCCAAATTTTTATACGACCCGAATACACAAGAATATACCGTTAAAGGGGATAAAATATTCTTAAGACGAAAAAAATCTAAACAATCTAAAAAAGACGCTTACAAAAACAACTTGCATACCAAAAATTTTAAAATTCTAAAGTACAAATAATATTTTTTAGATCTGTAACCAGAGGGAACCAAATCAGGTAAAAATTCACTCAACTAACAGCTTATACTAACCGGAGGAAATGTCGCGTAACATAACCTTAGAAAATGTTCTAAGACCCCTAGAACCCGTTATAAACATACCCTCAAGACAAAACTTTTGGCTTCCAAACAAAACCCAAAGTCTACCAGATCTTTCAAAAATAAACCATGAAACGAACGAAAAAATATTAGAATCAGCAGTAAAAAACGCAGTAAAAAATTTGCGTTACGACTTACTTCGTTCCTTACTGCACGTTCCAATTATACCTAGCGATAGTTTGATAATTGAAATAATGGTCATATTACTAATAAGTACTTTTTCGCCAGAGGTAATGAGAAAAGACTACGGATACAGGCACAGGTTCGCCCTATACAATTTTACAGTACTTCTTTGCTCAATCCCCAAAAAGAAATATCCATTAATCGCGTCCCTAATATGTGAAAATTTTTGGTTAACACCACTTGAAGAAGAAAATTTCGAGCTACCTTGGCCTTCAAAGTTCCTAGAAATGCTAATGGAGGTAGATTATAAGCTATTTAACAAAGATCTACTCCTTAAAATCTACAAAAATAACAATGTAAATTATTACTGGATTAATAACTCTATTCATCACTTATATCTAGGACAATACGAGCTATTAAAACGCTTAATTACTAAATTTTATACAATAGATGAAAACATTGGGTCAAAAATAGTAAAAGGAAAGGATATTCTAATATATGAAAAAATAATAAATTGCATAAGCCCGCTATGTTTTCACAAACAACTGATTTTCAAAAGAGTTTGTATTACTCCAAAGAACCCCAGTCTAAAGGAATTGTGTAGAAAAAACATACGCTTTATGATGAAAAAAACCAACATTCACTATACGTTAACTAACCTAGCACTCCCTGAAACCCTAAAACGGTATTTACTACACATAGAAGATATTCGTGGAAATAATAACCAGGAATATCGATTGACTTTTATGACTCCACACCTGTTAAAATCTGAAATAAATCAATTTTCAAGCCAAGGGCCAATAATAAATATTTCAAATGACCATGAACTAGATTGTTCAAATTTTATCTAACTAATATCACTTTTAAACAGTAAAATATCGATAAATTAGTTTCTTTTTACTCGTTTCTTTCCTGATAATGTGCAGAAATAAAAATTGTCTCCTGTGATTTTACTACTCTATTTCCGAGTTGGGATATTCCAAGGCATAATGATAGAAAGGCTATGATACAAAATGTATTACTTTTCGACACATTGTGCGTTGGAGGTTCAGACGAATTGGATTAGAGTACCAACTTAAAAAACATTAAGTTAATGTAACTTGATTTTTTTAGAAACCGGGCGATATCTGCCAAGAAAGTCAAGGAAAATGAGTAACCAACCACCAAATTATTTTTTCGCAATTCAAGTCAAAAGCGCGCAAATAAAAAGAAAGGCCTCAGAGGTACAAAACTACATGATTAATATAGACCCTAGTTTATCGCAAGCCCTAATTCAACACAGTACTTTTCACGTTACACTAATGGTCATCCACCTAAAAAATAATAGTGAAATCGAATTAACAAAAAATGCTTTCGCGAAGGCAATATCTGCCTTTCAACAGGAACTCAGTGAGGATCAAATAATACTCGACTTCCAAGGCGTCGGAGAATTTTCAGAACAAATTTTGTATGCCCAGTTAAATAATGAGGCAGAATTTAAAGCTCGCTTAAGTCCTCTTTTAGAAAGAATTACTAAAGAAATCAGTAAAACCGGAATACAACTCGCAGACCAGGAATGTTGGAAGCCTCATTTGACGTTAGTAAATCTCAGAAAAGTCGCGAGGCTAAGAAGGATGGCAAAAAAACTACCACCATCAATAACGCCTATTTTTAAAAACATGAAATTTGGATTCGAAACCGCGAAAAGCATTCAGTTCTGCTCCATGAATAGTCCAAAAAACGAAGAAAATTATTACCAAATATTATCCGAAATCAAATTCAACAAAGAAACCAACTAAAGAAATCTGGAAGAAATGAGAACGAGAATATATAATAGATAATACAATTAACAGGTAATATATCATTGCTATAAACTTAATAACCCTTTACGCCACTAACGGCAAAGCAACTAACCTATGTATGCCTTTTATCAAAAATAAAAATTTTCTTTTACAAATATAAAAATAAGCATCTCACAAACCAAATATGTCTGTGAATAAGACTAACCAACTTAAGAATTATAAGCCTTATAAAAAAAAAAAAAAAAAAAAATATAAATTAAACTCCTTTTTATATTATGTATAAAAATTCTTATCCTTTTAAAATAATTATATTTACGAAATCAACTTAAAGCTCAATCCATTTTTATCACCAGACAAACACAAAAAAAATAAAGGACAGCAACAAAAAAAAAATAAAAGCACAAAAATTTAAATCTTACCAAATTTTAGCTTCGTCTTGCAAAAAAAAAAATACCGATTCTATTATAGTATAAATCCTAAAATCTTAAAGTATGAACAACTCAATCTGCGCGTACTAGCATTGAAAACGAAACATATTTTGTAACCTGGCAAAATTACAGATCTCTGAAAGGCAAAATTGCCAGTTACGTGTGAAAGTGAAATTCGCAAATAGACGTTTTATCTAAAAGACTCGTGACATATAAAAAATACAATATATGCATTGTATAATAAATAACCCTTAAGGTACGTCTACTAATGTAAGAATAATTTTTACAACCAAGAAATGAACTTGCATTATAACACCCTACAAACGTTTTTCGCATGACAAAAGTGTAATTGCACATAAAAGACCTGTAGCAGTTTTAAAAGAATTTTAAAAGACCGCCTAGCGAATTTCAAACCGAGAAAAAGTTACCACCCATCTTTTGATTTAACCAATTATGACGAAGGTTCCCCAAAGGCATTTAAAGAATTAACCAATCACAGAGACCAACTCAGTGGTAGGTTTAAAAATTTATCTGATACCAAATTATTTTGTCAAGTAATTTTGTTTATATTAAAAAAAAAAAAAGTTAAAAAGTGCAATCACTTTATATTCATTATATAGAAACTATTAGGTTTACCTAATAACCTAGTTAATACTTAAAATATTAACTAGCTCAAGACATCAATTTATACTTAATAAATATGTCCATTAAATGGTTACGACGCGCAGAGTCCTTCTGACATAAATAAATTAACACCATAATATTTCCAGATCATCAACTGAATACCAAGCCAAACAGGTAACCTTAAACTTATATACTGCTTAATAATAATACTGATTAACACCAAATAATTAGTAAAACTCAAACAAAACGGTACTGATTTGTAGTTCAAAGTCCAAAAAACGGAAGGATTGTAAGAAAATGAATCTAACGGAAATTAGAAAGTGGGAAACTCCAAGAAATTGTCAAGGGCCAAAAGAAAACCAAGAAACTCAATCTTTAGATTTTACAATTATGTCATATAATGTACTAGCTCAAGGATATATCGAAACAATGCCGTATTTGTACCATAATTGTAACGAAGAAAATTTAAAATGGCCAGATAGGAAAAAAAAATTTTTAACCAATTCAAAATGTCAAATGCAGATATTGTATGCTTACAGGAAGTGGATGCTAACTACTATTATAATACCTACTTATCGTATTTTCAATCTCAGGGGTATGACGGAGTGTTTAAACAAAAAACCCAAGAAAAGATTGATGGGTGTGCCACTTTTTTAAAAAAATGTAAATTTAGTCTAAAAGAAGAATCATTCCTTAGAAATGCTAAAGAATGGAATAGATTTACTTAGTCGAGATAACATTGCACTTATTTCTATTCTCACCCCATTTAAGAACCCGGACAAACAGATATGCATTGTAAACACACATTTGTTATACAATCGCAAAAGAGAAGATGTGCGTTTAGCCCAACTCCAAGTACTTCTAGCAGAAATTAACCGCGTTGCTTGCAAAATAACTAACTACCCTCCAGTTATCCTTTGTGGTGATTTGAATTTCACCCCTTCAAGCAAATTATACTCTTTTTTAAGCCAAGGAAGGCTTAAGTATGAACATCTAGATATAAAAAAATTAACTAACTGTGGTTCACAAAAAATTGGGAAAACCTTCCTCCCAAAGGAGCTTTATATTTCTGATTCTTGTCAATACTTACAAGAACTAAAACGTGATAACTGCATTGAAGAAGAATTTTTTTCATCCGGTACATTAACGCATAAATTTGCCTTTAAAAGTGTTTATAATTCAGATGAATTTCCAAAAGTTCGTTTGAATTCGACTTGTCACAACTTAGTTGACTATATTCTCTACAGTAATATTGACGAAAAATTCAACAAACATGAAAAACAAGAATTAATACTATTAGAAAGACTTCGTCTCCCAACATACAAGGACTGCTTAAAAATAGGACCATTACCGAATAGTCAAAATGGATCAGACCATTATTATCTTGAAGCAAGATTTCGTTGGAATTGCGTATAAATAATAATATACTTTGTTAAAAAAAATTTTTTTTAATAAAAAACCCTATAAAAATAAATTAATTTAAATTCTAATTTAATATAATATTATTTCTAGATAAGCCACAACTTATTCCCACAATAACAGGTAAATTGTTATATTCTGCTTAATTAATAAAACTAACAAAATGCCTATAAAAAAAACACGAAGTAACCCTAATCTAAAAAAAAATGAAACACAATATAACCTCCTAGAACAAAAACCTAGTACTACCTATTATAGTTTACCCGATTTATACAGGTTTAACTATGAATTAAACGAAGCAACGTGGAACAGCTTAATTATTGATGCAGTAAAGAATCTAAATTATAAATTTTTAAGAACACCAATCATATTTAAAAACCGTTTAATCAGGGATATAATGAACATAATGTTAAACTGTCAATTTTCAGAAGAAGTAGTTAAGGAGGGTTATGAATATATAAGAAAATTCTCATCAATAACATTTAAAACAATACTTGACAAAATTACCAAGAAAAATCACCCCCTAATAGAAGAACTAATTATCGAACATCTAGATATTTTTTGTGATGTAAATAACTTCACAATTATCTGGCCCTTACATTTCATATTAATAATAGTAGAAAAAGACTTAGAATCATATATTAAATCAAACTGGATTATCTCAGTTTATAACAAATATGTTAACATTACAGAAAATGAACCCTTAAAGGTTCATTGTCCCGTTTTACGTAGAGAAGATTACGATGCGTTAAAGAAACTAACGGTACGTTTTTACCAAAATGAACAATACTTATGGTCAGAAATTTTTCCAGGAACAGACATCATCGTATCGGAAACTATAGTAGAAGGTGTCAATCCCTCTTTTGGTTATAAATTATTAAAATATAAAATAAATTACAATACAACTAATCAAACAAGTCTAAAAGGACTATGCAGAAATAAAATACGAACAATTATGCAAAAATTTAACATTAACCATACGTTAGAAAATTTTAAAATACCAAAATGTCTTGTTGATTATCTTATGTATATTAATATAAAAAACAGCGACCATATACTAGAAGTAAATTTTAGGACCCGTGAATCTTTAAAAACAGAATTTAAAGAAATTGATGAAAAAGGGCCTATCTTTAATGTAAATTATAAATAATATGTAGAAAAAACAAATTATTTATTTCCTTGGAGAAGAAAAAATTAATTTACCTTAGACGGTTTGTGTTATATACTAACAATATTAACACCTAATATGGGTGGAAGTGGTAAAGGAAAAAAAAAAAAAAAAAATTATTTATGCTAATCACTGAAATAACTCTTCTAGAAATAATGAAGTTGATAACAATATTGATGACCCTGTACGTCCATTCCAACACACAAGATATTATAAAACATG
Source organism: Artemia franciscana (assembly GCF_032884065.1). Classification (NCBI taxonomy): domain Eukaryota; kingdom Metazoa; phylum Arthropoda; class Branchiopoda; order Anostraca; family Artemiidae; genus Artemia; species Artemia franciscana. The sequence continues at coordinate 28,216,844 of NC_088875.1, forward strand.
GAGTGATTTTCAAGCATGAGAACTCACTTCTGACCAGTAACAACGCGTGGAAAATATTTATGAAACTAGACCCTAAGCCATTCGAAACTTTATTCCAACAAGTAATACGGCTAGAGAAGAACACCTATGACTTAAGGGAATCAATTTTTCAATTTCTAAAATCAGACAAGGGACTGCAAGCAAGCAAAAGCAACCACAAAGAAAAGAAAGATATACCTTCCAAGAAAGATATACCTTCCCTTACCTATCCATCTCCCACCTATCCCAAAGTCAAAATAAAGAAAGTAATTGATGATTTTGATGCAAAACTGGCCGAAATCGATAAAGCTATAGGACTCGGAAAAGCCATAGATAATAGAAAAAAAAGGTCAATTGACGAAAACCAAAACTCGGATATCGATAAAGAGACCCAAAATACAATCGAGCCAATAAAGACCCAACTTAGACAAAGAAAATTTTACGATGGACAATATGCATTATTGAACGAATTACCCACTGTATGGAATTTCTTCAAAGAACTATGGAATGGACCAAAACAAGTTAACAGGGCTGAAAACAGACCAATTCAAGACAAAATAAATTTATCTGAAATAAAACCAACGAAGGTTGAAACGAGAGATATAACCAGTATTTCCTCATACACACAGCAAACCGCCACAATTGAAACCCAAACAACAAGCATTGTATCTAACCTTGCAACGCGAACGAACAAAATACCAGACATAATAAGAGGTATAGAAAACATCGAAGTGGGGTCAAATTCCACTAATGGTACCAGCAAACCGAAATACAAGTTTAAATGTCAATACTTTTGTAGAATAATAAACGTTACAACGGAAGCTGCCAAATCAAACACAACCTCCCTTATTCCACATACCGAAGAAAGCACGAAAGGATTAATGGAAATCCCCAAAAGCACCTCAAAAAAATACGAAACGACTACTTTCTGGAAATACGATACTCAGAACGAGGAAACAACGGCAGAAACTGATTTTACTCCAACAACAATCGAAACTGAACATACCCCAATAACAGAAGTGGAAGAAACATTCCCCTCGTCAAACCCCACGACAACTGACCCACAACCAATAGAATTAGACACTTCGATATCAGAAATAACTACAACAATTGTCCCTAGTGTACTAGTACCAAGTAGGAATGATAAAATTTTAATAACAGTAAGGCAACCCTATCGGTCAACTAGTTTAATTTGGACGTCAAGCAAAAAAGGCAGAATACAAGTTAGATGGCAAATCCCTTTTGTCTACACCGATTATAGTAGAACAGAATGCATGGAAGGGGACAAAAAATGCCAAGATGAAAACCACTGGAGAGAATGTTGGACTATAGATGGTAAAAAAACTTGCGCACGACTAGCAATGGCTGACGAACCAGCGAAGACTGAATTAGAACCCCTCCCGGAATTAACTATGGAAAATGCTCATAAAATATCAACCCACCAGGCCTTCCTCATATTATATAGACAGAGATTGGAAGCGTTATTTGAACTATTCAATACAGAAATACAAAAACTTAAACAAAGCACAACACGTATATTCGAAGTATTTTTCCGTAGGAGTAAATATAAAAGGTCAACAAGTTTAATCCCAATAGTAGGAGAGCTTGCATCTCGATTATTCGGTTTGTCAACCGAAGAAGATTTGAATATATTGAGAGATAATGTTAAAAGGCTCAATACAGCCATGAATACAACACTCCATGTACAAAAAATACAAGCAAGTATAGCAAACTATCAAAAAGACAAAATTGAGGCCATTTCCAAAAAAATCTCAAGAACGGTCAGCACAATGAATTATTTGAAAAATGAAGTAGACAGAGTAATCTCCGATTCTAGCTTAACAATGGTATCACTAGACATTGTTATTATGTCTTTGTTGAACTTGGCCACTGATGTCAGTAAATTTGAATTCGCATTATTTGAGTTAACAGGAGGAAGCCTTTCTTACGACTTAGTAGATCCCTCTGACCTTAAAAACATCCTAAGTGAAATAAAAACTCACTTAACATTTGGTCTCCACTTACCAGTAGAACCAGAAGTAGCTAACTTGTTTTTATATTATACCAAACTAAAGGTACATATCACCGAAATTAATGAACAACTGTTTGCTGTCGTAACAATCCCATTAATTAACCAACAGTCCATATTTGATCTATACAAAATATCTACTTTTCCAATTAATATTAAAGAGACCAATTCCTTCATGAGCATTACGCCTGAAGCAGAATATATGCTAATTGATCAAGACAGAAGGAAATATACACTCGCCAATTCACAGGATTTAAAAGAATGCGTTTCTTTTAAAAATTTAGTCTGCCAACTAACGCTACCTATATATAATGTAAAAATCGGATCTTGCATATTAGATCTCTTCCTAAAGGAATCACAACAACAAGATATTCCCAACTCATGTGATGCTTTAGTAGGAAGCACAAAGAGAGAAATCTTCATTAATTTACGAAATGATTTATGGCTTTTTACAGTACCTAGAAAGACAGTGGGAACTCTTTCATGCTATAACAATACAGAAAAAATTGACCCCAGTTATCGAACCGAAATACTATTACAGGACGTTGGAACAATAACAATAAAACAAGGTTGCCGACTCGTGACAAAGGAAACAACTGTACAAACACCTTTGATCACAACTAGCACAAACGTTGTGAGCCCAAAAATAATAAATTTCCAAGGAATAAATTTGTCTTTTACGATACCAAACATGAACAACGAAGAATCAAAAATATCAATTTGGCCCAAAATAGAGAAAATTAAGGGTACTATGCAGCTAGCAAAAATAAAAGAGGCATTAGACCTACAAATACCGTTGTTCACGACAGAAGACCAAAGACTAAAGTACGTAGAAAGTCAATATGGACTATTCTCGCCAAATTCCTGGTACAATATAATAATAACCATATTTTTGGTATTTCTTATATCTCTAACAATAAGAGCGCTACTCACCGTAAATTATGGAAAGCTCTTGAGACGAAAAACGATAAAAAACGATGCGATTGATGCTCAGGAAATGCATCAACTAAACCCTACAGCCCCGGATGATATTTAAGCCATTATAAAGGGAGGTTATAACAGCATGGGAAAATCGAGGTCTTTTCCCATATATTCATATAACCAGTCCCTGCTTTAATAAATATTGTTGGTGTATTACAGCTAGAAGGCTAAGATACGATTTAATTGTATTACTTTTTGGCGGAAATACATCAGTAATATAAATATTTGGCAGATAATTTTTATGTAAGATCTAGACCTCTGACAAGTTTAATCACTTGTCCCTTCTTAATGTAAACAAGAGAATGGAGGTTGTCTCTTGTAATTTTTGATATTGTGTTGCTAAACTAAATATTCCTAACGCATGGCAATAGAAAGGCTATGACGCTAGAAATAGACGTTTCTTTTCTACAAAGTCTTGCGTTGGGAGTATAAAGAACTAGAAATATACAAAAAAAAAAAACCTCCAAATTAATCTTGTGCATAATCAACGCCTTTAAACAGTGTTACTTGTTTAATCACATAATCATATGCCTATCATATAAATGTCACAATATCAATGTTAATCATAACCATCGTTTTTACAATTATATAATGTTGTTACTATTCTATTTAATAACCATATGATTCTGCCTGGAAATTTTTTCATTACAGAAATTGGTAATTGACCGACACTACATAATGGTCGAAAACTGGAAAAC
>NC_088875.1:28220669-28238169 GCF_032884065.1 Artemia franciscana
CAAATTACCCAATTATATTAAACGACGAATGAACAATATATGTCCCAATTTATCAAGTGTGACGGGACACGACCTGGATGTAAAAGGCACTGCGTACCTAACCTTGCGCAAAGATGACAGAAATTTCTATACTCGATTTATAGTTTGTAAAAATTTTCCATACGAAGCAATAATAGGTGCTAACTTTTTAAAAGCCAATAAAATATTATTAGATGTAGCAAATTCAAAGTTTATATATCCGACAAAAACCAAATCAGAAATAAATAATATACAAGCAAACAAGGTAAAGGAAAACTTAGGCAACATGAAAAAGTATAGAGAAAAACAAATTCAAGAAATTTCATATTTATGGAAAAAGCTAGCGAATATAGAAACTCCCAGAAAAAAAACAGAAGATAATATCCTAAACTCAATAAAAGAAAGTCATAACGAAAAATATTATGGATTCGTAGTGAGAAAAACTAAGATTCCCCCTAAATCAATGCAGAGGGTCCAAATATCACAGATGTTAGAACCAGTTAATGATAAAAATGAAACTTGGGTAGCATCGCCGTCGGAAAATCTCCCGAAAAATATAGTTTGCGAAGAACAAATTATAAATTACGAAAAGGGTGAAGGTTATATTTGGGTAACGAACACCCACGAAAACGACCTAATCACCCTAAGTAAAGGTACATGTTTAGTAGAGATACAAATAGTATCGGAATCCGATATTAATAATTGGAAAAATTTGGAAAAGAACTTAGTGAATAATATTAATGTTCACGTTGACAAAGAATTTTCACTGACGCGATCTCAATTTCTTGAAAAATTCGAACTGAGTCACATAACCGATGTATCATTAAAACAAAAATTATGCGACTTATTATGGAAATATAGAGATGTCTTTTCGACATCTGAAGACGACATAGGACTTATCCCATTTTATGAACACGCAATACAAACCACGGGGCCGCCAGTTGCAAAACAACCATACAGAATTCCTTATAAGCATAAAGAATGGCTAATAAATAAAATACATGAACTTGAAAAAAATCAAATCATAAGACCAAGCATAAGCCCATACTCTGCCCCCGTTATTCTAGTCCCGAAAAAGAATAATGATCTTAGACTAGTGGTAGATTATAGAGCTTTAAATAAACAGGTAGTAAGTGACAAATTTCCCCTACCTAGAATAGACGAAATTCTAGACTCAATATCAAATAAAAATAAAATATTTACTTCCCTAGATTTGACACAAGGTTATCATCAAGTAAAAATAAAAGCGGCCGATATTTTTAAAACAGCTTTTTCAACATCTGAATGTGGTTCTTATGAATACTTAAGAGTACCATTTGGACTAAAAACTAGTTCAAGTGCATTGTGTAGACCCCTCCTTCATTTACTAAGAGGCCTAAATAACATAATTCATTTTGTTGATGACGTCATAGCCATGGACAAAGACGCGGAGGACCATTTAATGACCCTAGCAAAAGTATTTGAGAAATTTAGAGAAGGCAATTTAAAATGTAGACCTGAAAAGGTAAATCTTTTTCAAACTAAACTAAAATTTTTAGGAGTAGTTGTAACACAAGGACAAATTTCCCCAGACCCTGAAAAGATAGAATCTGTTAAAAATATAAAACCCCCTCAAACGATTAAACAGTTACGAGGAATCTTAGGATTAATGAGCTACTTTCGAAAATTTATAAGAAATTACGCCCAAATAGCAAAACCTCTCACAGACCTCACTAGAGGGAACCCCCAAAAAATTACATGGTCTAAATTAGCTCAAAATTCATTAGATCATTTAAAAAAGGCTTTGACTTCAGAACCTATCTTATGTTTACCCGACTTCCAAACAGGACAATTCGTTGTTACTACGGATGCCTCAACCAAGGGAATTGGGGCGATTCTCTCCCAAATAATAAACGGAGAAGAAAAAGTTATAGCATATGCTTCGCGTACTCTTACGCCTGGAGAAAGTAATTATTCTGCGACACAACTTGAATTATTATCGATTATTCACCATTTAGAAAAATTTAAACATTACTTGGTTGGACGAAAATTCAAACTACGTTCCGATCATAAAAGTCTTCAATATCTACAGACTTTCAAAAAACCGTCCGGAATCCTCGCGAGATGGATATTAAAAATTCAAGATTTAGATTATGAATTTGAACATCTTAAAGGAAAACAAAACGCCCCATGCGACTATCTTAGTAGATTTCCAGATAATGCTCCCTTAGAAAATGAAAATGAAGAAATTAACACGATAAAAGAAAAACATGCTCCGAAAAATAAAAATTTAAAAAGGCAGACCAATAATTTAGTAGAAGAAAAACACAAAGACAGCCCACTATCTTTAAACAATATAAAAATACATCAAAAGAAAGACAATATTTGTGCGGCTCTAATAGAATATTTCTTATATGATAGAGACCTACCCAATGAAATGAAATCCTTTAAAAAGGAAATTGATAATTATTATTACGATTTAGATGAACAAATACTATGTAAAATAATGACCAATAATGATAAAAGAAATCAAACGACCATTATACCAGTGTTACCCCAAACTTTGGAAAAACCCGCTTTCGAATTTTTTCATTCTGACGTAGGAGGTCACTTAGGAATAGAGAAGACCTTCCATAGGTTAAAACAATACTTTTTCGTTGCTTCAGCCTTAACAAAGTTAAAAAATTACGTTAATAGTTGTGAAACATGTAATTTAAGAAAAAATCCTCAAGTCTACCCTAATCCAGGGACAGGAAGAACTCCTACGGCCCGGTTCCCCTTCGATATAGTTTCTTTTGATTTATATGGTACTAGTGGAGGACTACCCATGTCTAATGAAGGACACACCTGTGTACTATCAGTGATTGATCACTTTTCTGGTTTCACTTTTGCTAAACCATTAAAAAATCAAAGCGCCTATACAACGTCGAGAGCTCTCGCTAAAATATTCCTTAATTTCGGTATTCCTAATACAGTATTAAGCGACAACGGCCCTAACTTCGTATCGAAAGTAACTAAGGATTTAATGTCTTTTCTTCAAATAAGTAAATTGGTATCAACCCCCTATCACCCCCAGGCCAACGGGAAGATCGAGAACAGGCACAAACTTTTCTCTAATATTTTAAGCATTTATACGAAAGAAAATCGCAGAGATTGGCATAATGCCTTACCTTATTTAACAAATGTAATTAATACCGCTTACTCCCAGGTCATTCATGATAACCCGTTCTACATATTATTCGGACGAGACTTTAGAATCCCTTATAAGGAAATTATAGAATCGAGACAATATTATAATGATTCTCAAGATTATAAGCAAGAATTTATCAATAGAATGAGAAAAACTTACAAACTTGTAAAACAAGAAATAGAAAAATCAAAAAGACAACAAGAGGCCAAAAATATTCCAAATGTTAAAGGAGAAATCAATTTTCAAGTAGGAGATTGTGTTTATTTAAAAAATGAAACCAAATTGGAAGGCAAGAAGCTTTCTAACAGGTACGCTGGCCCCTATAGAATAATTAAGAAATATGATAATGACGTTACATTCAAACTATTAAAACCACAAACGGGGAAAACTTATAAAGCCCATGTTAGTCGTATAAAAAGGGCAAAATTCACAGAAACATGGACCCCTCAACCTTCAACATCAAATACCTCGGAGGACGAAAATGAACCACCTCGCTCTAGACTAAGTGAGCTTAAACCTTTTAATTTCAAACAAGGATATTTTGAAAACAGTAGTGACGAAGAAAAATTCAATGAATTTCTAACCATGACAAATATGGTTACCCCCCCAAAATGTACCCCCGTTACGCGGAGACGGAGGAATAGCGATTCATTTTCCAGTGAAGAATCAGAAGAATTGGACTATACGATTTCTCCAAAGTCACAATTCTTTCCAGATAAAATTTCAACCCCTTACCCCCCAAAACGTCTCCCCGACAATTTGGTGAAACCTATTTCACCAATAGACAGACCTTTATCGTTACACGATGAATTAAATAAGGCTATACAGACACCTGGGGACATGGAGTCACAAAGGGACAAACAGCCCCAAAAACAAACATTGAGAGAAGCAATGGATATCATTAATTACCCAATTAAGACTAGACAGAGTACATTTTATACTAATCCAGTTACTGATGAGCAACAATATCACGATATAACCGTCTCAAAGGCAAAACCAAAGGACTGGGTATCTTGGAAGGAAACCTTAATGCAAACAATTCCTCACCCTCCGGAGGACATGGCTTTCAAGCAGTGGAGGCACCCCAAGAAAACATTTGAATCTTCCCAAAGCTCCCAAGAATCGTTCAATTCTCCCGAGCCCAGAGATCAACAGGACGAGTCAATCAGTAAACCCTCTACTTCACGAGGAGAAGAAATTTACGAAGGTCAGGCTGGATCAACACCTAAATCTCAAGCCTCTACTTCAAGAGAACCAGATACTAAATCTACAACTAGTTCCTCAGATACCGAGAGTGAATCAGGCACAAATGAGCCCAAAGATGTGGAAGGAACAAGACCACAAAGTGCAACTGCCCAGGCTAAAAAGGCACAAATTAAAGGTCAAAAATTTCTTAAAAAACAATATAAAAAGTTTGACTTGATATCGCTAGCGAAGCCAAAGAAAAAAACCGAGTCTACCGAAGAAAAGGTAACAACAAGATCAGGCCGAGTTGTCAAAAAACCAGATAAATTAGATTATTAATAAAAGAAAAATAAAAATCTATCAGTCCGGGATAAAATAAAGAAGAAAAAAAAATAAGCCTTATGCTTATGATATAAAATTCTAAATGTTTGCGCCTAAAACTAGAACTGCCCCGTCGACTAAACGTTTCGCCAGGTAAGTAAACGAAACTCTTCTTAATTCCAAATATATTACTTTCTCCAATAATATAACCCATCGCTTTGTTAATAAATCTTACCAAAAGTAGAACTTAACTGGAACAAAACGATTAATATTGCCATAGCTTACGCGTACCAGTCAAAAGATTTAGGTTTAAAAACTAAATTGCAATCGAGACTACAAGTTCTTAATTGCCATTTTCTTATTACAAATTGATCCGATAAACTAACGTTTGCAGCTAGAACCACATAACGCTAGATGGGTTGGCGAAACCGCTCCTAATGATTAACTATTATTTCAAAAAATAATTATTTTCTGTACCCTTGATAATCTCCAAATCCCCAGAAGTTTAAAGAAATATTTAATATACATGTAAAACAATACCAGAATAACGACCGGGAAGAGTTGATTTGATTTTTTCTGAGGGGTAACTCGATGTATTTTTGATAGCGTCGGGTTATGACTCAGAGAAAGTTGACTTAATTTTTTTTTTTGCTTTTGCTCCTCGCCAAGAGACCACTCCGAATAAGAATCCATAAATAAAAAAAGGTACTTTTCAGAAAAGTTTAATAAACTCCGATTGAAGAATTGGTTTATCAAAAAGGACTCAGTATTGTGAGTAAGTCACAAAACTATTTTATTTAACAAGAATTTGTTACTATAATCCACCGCAATAATAATTCCGTAACGCAAGAGCTTATTAACACAACGATAACTAACACCTGCCCTATAGAAATCGCTGTCACTTTGTATACCATAGGGACTAAAATATTGCAAAACAGCTGGTGGAGATAACCATCAAATAATAGTAAATAAAAACTCATTAGTAGCCTTAACAAAAATATTATTACAAATAGTTAATAACAACAAGCGTCCTCGTAAACTGTAGTCGTAGCCAAACTTGTGCTAATTTACCTTGCAATTTTATAATTATCATACTCCTTCCAGGCATATTCTTGGTTCGCCTCCCTACTATTGAATAGATTTAGTGGCTTCGAATAAATTAACTTGTAACTAAAAAACGACATTAATATAGCTATAACTTGTAACATCTAACAGGCATTCAGACTTGGCATCGAATCTACTTCATCCTCCCGGCAGTATCAAGATCGCACTTAAATATTTTTTTATATATTATTTCCTTATATCTTTTCTCCGTGAATATGGCAAAGGGAATTATAGATACGGAATTTATTTCAATTATTCATGCCAAGGAAAATATAATATATTCGGCCGCTATGCTAGTCCAAGATGAAAACGGTAAGGAAATATACGCAGAAAATTGGTACCTAAATTACGATTTGACAAAATTTAAACCCCACACGTATAAATTTGGGTTAAAATTAGCTAATACCCCAAAATATCGACCCGCAAGGGGAGAAGTAAAAATCAAATACTCAAACAAAAGACAAAAAGGGACTAACTTGACAAGTTTACAGTTAAAAATAAGAAAACTACAGAAAAAATTTAATATCTGTTACTGGTTTTGCAAGGGGCCGACACAAACTGACCTTCTTCTAATTGATAAATGTAAAAACCCAAAAATATGTTATAAAATCGAAGAAAATGAAAACTGTACTAAATATGAAGGAGTTCACCACCCATTAGAAGAAATACGGCATTATGCCAAATTTTTATACGACCCGAATACACAAGAATATGCCGTTAAAGGGGATAAAATATTCTTAAGACGAAAAAAATCTAAACAATCTAAAAAAGACGCTTACAAAAACAACTTGCATACCAAAAATTTTAAAATTCTAAAGTACAAATAATATTTTTTAGATCTGTAACCAGAGGGAACCAAATCAGGTAAAAATTCACTCAACTAACAGCTTATACTAACCGGAGGAAATGTCGCGTAACATAACCTTAGAAAATGTTCTAAGACCCCTAGAACCCGTTATAAACCAAATACCCTCAATACAAAACTTTTGGCTTCCAAACAAAACCCAAAGTCTACCAGATCTTTCAAAAATAAACCATGAAACGAACGAAAAAATCTTAGAATCAGCAGTAAAAAATGCAGTAAAAAATTTGCGTTACGACTTACTTCGTTCCTTACTGCACGTTCCAATTATACCTAGCGATAGTTTGATAATTGAAATAATGGTCATATTACTAATAAGTACTTTTTCGCCAGAGGTAATGAGAAAAGACTACGGATACAGGCACAGGTTCGCCCTATACAATTTTACAGTACTTCTTTGCTCAATCCCCAAAAAGAAATATCCATTAATCGCGTCCCTAATATGTGAAAATTTTTGGTTAACACCACTTGAAGAAGAAAATTTCGAGCTACCTTGGCCTTCAAAGTTCCTAGAAATGCTAATGGAGGTAGATTATAAGCTATTTAACAAAGATCTACTCCTTAAAATCTACAAAAATAACAATGTAAATTATTACTGGATTAATAACTCTATTCATCACTTATATCTAGGACAATACGAGCTATTAAAACGCTTAATTACTAAATTTTATACAATAGATGAAAACATTGGGTCAAAAATAGTAAAAGGAAAGGATATTCTAATATATGAAAAAATAATAAATTGCATAAGCCCGCTATGTTTTCACAAACAACTGATTTTCAAAAGAGTTTGTATTACTCCAAAGAACCCCAGTCTAAAGGAATTGTGTAGAAAAAACATACGCTTTATGATGAAAAAAACCAACATTCACTATACGTTAACTAACCTAGCACTCCCTGAAACCCTAAAACGGTATTTACTACACATAGAAGATATTCGTGGAAATAATAACCAGGAATATCGATTGACTTTTATGACTCCACACCTGTTAAAATCTGAAATAAATCAATTTTCAAGCCAAGGGCCAATAATAAATATTTCAAATGACCATGAACTAGATTGTTCAAATTTTATCTAACTAATATCACTTTTAAACAGTAAAATATCGATAAATTAGTTTCTTTTTACTCGTTTCTTTCCTGATAATGTGCAGAAATAAAAATTGCCTCCTGTGATTTTACTACTCTATTTCCGAGTTGGGATATTCCAAGGCATAATGATAGAAAGGCTATGATACAAAATGTATTACTTTTCGACACATTGTGCGTTGGAGGTTCAGACGAATTGGATTAGAGTACCAACTTAAAAAACATTAAGTTAATGTAACTTGATTTTTTTAGAAACCGGGCGATATCTGCCAAGAAAGTCAAGGAAAATGAGTAACCAACCACCAAATTATTTTTTCGCAATTCAAGTCAAAAGCGCGCAAATAAAAAGAAAGGCCTCAGAGGTACAAAACTACATGATTAATATAGACCCTAGTTTATCGCAAGCCCTAATTCAACACAGTACTTTTCACGTTACACTAATGGTCATCCACCTAAAAAATAATAGTGAAATCGAATTAACAAAAAATGCTTTCGCGAAGGCAATATCTGCCTTTCAACAGGAACTCAGTGAGGATCAAATAATACTCGACTTTCAAGGCGTCGGAGAATTTTCAGAACAAATTTTGTATGCCCAGTTAAATAATGAGGCAGAATTTAAAGCTCGCTTAAGTCCTCTTTTAGAAAGAATTACTAAAGAAATCAGTAAAACCGGAATACAACTCGCAGACCAGGAATGTTGGAAGCCTCATTTGACGTTAGTAAATCTCAGAAAAGTCGCGAGGCTAAGAAGGATGGCAAAAAAACTACCACCATCAATAACGCCTATTTTTAAAAACATGAAATTTGGATTCGAAACCGCGAAAAGCATTCAGTTCTGCTCCATGAATAGTCCAAAAAACGAAGAAAATTATTACCAAATATTATCCGAAATCAAATTCAACAAAGAAACCAACTAAAGAAATCTGGAAGAAATGAGAACGAGAATATATAATAGATAATACAATTAACAGGTAATATATCATTGCTATAAACTTAATAACCCTTTACGCCACTAACGGCAAAGCAACTAACCTATGTATGCCTTTTATCAAAAATAAAAATTTTCTTTTACAAATATAAAAATAAGCATCTCACAAACCAAATATGTCTGTGAATAAGACTAACCAACTTAAGAATTATAAGCCTTATAAAAAAAAAAAAAAAAAAAAAGTATCTTTTAAATTAAACTCCTTTTTATATTATGTATAAAAATTCTTATCCTTTTAAAATAATTATATTTACGAAATCAACTTAAAGCTCAATCCATTTTTATCACCAGACAAACACAAAAAAAATAAAGGACAGCAACAAAAAAAAAATAAAAGCACAAAAATTTAAATCTTACCAAATTTTAGCTTCGTCTTGCAAAAAAAAAAATACCGATTCTATTATAGTATAAATCCTAAAATCTTAAAGTATGAACAACTCAATCTGCGCGTACTAGCATTGAAAACGAAACATATTTTGTAACCTGGCAAAATTACAGATCTCTGAAAGGCAAAATTGCCAGTTACGTGTGAAAGTGAAATTCGCAAATAGACGTTTTATCTAAAAGACTCGTGACATATAAAAAATACAATATATGCATTGTATAATAAATAACCCTTAAGGTACGTCTACTAATGTAAGAATAATTTTTACAACCAAGAAATGAACTTGCATTATAACACCCTACAAACGTTTTTCGCATGACAAAAGTGTAATTGCACATAAAAGACCTGTAGCAGTTTTAAAAGAATTTTAAAAGACCGCCTAGCGAATTTCAAACCGAGAAAAAGTTACCACCCATCTTTTGATTTAACCAATTATGACGAAGGTTCCCCAAAGGCATTTAAAGAATTAACCAATCACAGAGACCAACTCAGTGGTAGGTTTAAAAATTTATCTGATACCAAATTATTTTGTCAAGTAATTTTGTTTATATTAAAAAAAAAAAAAGTTAAAAAGTGCAATCACTTTATATTCATTATATAGAAACTATTAGGTTTACCTAATAACCTAGTTAATACTTAAAATATTAACTAGCTCAAGACATCAATTTATACTTAATAAATATGTCCATTAAATGGTTACGACGCGCAGAGTCCTTCTGACATAAATAAATTAACACCATAATATTTCCAGATCATCAACTGAATACCAAGCCAAACAGGTAACCTTAAACTTATATACTGCTTAATAATAATACTGATTAACACCAAATAATTAGTAAAACTCAAACAAAACGGTACTGATTTGTAGTTCAAAGTCCAAAAAACGGAAGGATTGTAAGAAAATGAATCTAACGGAAATTAGAAAGTGGGAAACTCCAAGAAATTGTCAAGGGCCAAAAGAAAACCAAGAAACTCAATCTTTAGATTTTACAATTATGTCATATAATGTACTAGCTCAAGGATATATCGAAACAATGCCGTATTTGTACCATAATTGTAACGAAGAAAATTTAAAATGGCCAGATAGGAAAAAAAAATTTTTAACCAATTCAAAATGTCAAATGCAGATATTGTATGCTTACAGGAAGTGGATGCTAACTACTATTATAATACCTACTTATCGTATTTTCAATCTCAGGGGTATGACGGAGTGTTTAAACAAAAAACCCAAGAAAAGATTGATGGGTGTGCCACTTTTTTAAAAAAATGTAAATTTAGTCTAAAAAAGAATCATTCCTTAGAAATGCTAAAGAATGGAATAGATTTACTTAGTCGAGATAACATTGCACTTATTTCTATTCTCACCCCATTTAAGAACCCGGACAAACAGATATGCATTGTAAACACACATTTGTTATACAATCGCAAAAGAGAAGATGTGCGTTTAGCCCAACTCCAAGTACTTCTAGCAGAAATTAACCGCGTTGCTTGCAAAATAACTAACTACCCTCCAGTTATCCTTTGTGGTGATTTGAATTTCACCCCTTCAAGCAAATTATACTCTTTTTTAAGCCAAGGAAGGCTTAAGTATGAACATCTAGATATAAAAAAATTAACTAACTGTGGTTCACAAAAAATTGGGAAAACCTTCCTCCCAAAGGAGCTTTATATTTCTGATTCTTGTCAATACTTACAAGAACTAAAACGTGATAACTGCATTGAAGAAGAATTTTTTTCATCCGGTACATTAACGCATAAATTTGCCTTTAAAAGTGTTTATAATTCAGATGAATTTCCAAAAGTTCGTTTGAATTCGACTTGTCACAACTTAGTTGACTATATTCTCTATAGTAATATTGACGAAAAATTCAACAAACATGAAAAACAAGAATTAATACTATTAGAAAGACTTCGTCTCCCAACATACAAGGACTGCTTAAAAATAGGACCATTACCGAATAGTCAAAATGGATCAGACCATTATTATCTTGAAGCAAGATTTCGTTGGAATTGCGTATAAATAATAATATACTTTGTTAAAAAAAATTTTTTTTAATAAAAAACCCTATAAAAATAAATTAATTTAAATTCTAATTTAATATAATATTATTTCTAGATAAGCCACAACTTATTCCCACAATAACAGGTAAATTGTTATATTCTGCTTAATTAATAAAACTAACAAAATGCCTATAAAAAAAACACGAAGTAACCCTAATCTAAAAAAAAAATGAAACACAATATAACCTCCTAGAACAAAAACCTAGTACTACCTATTATAGTTTACCCGATTTATACAGGTTCAACTATGAATTAAACGAAGCAACGTGGAACAGCTTAATTATTGATGCAGTAAAGAATCTAAATTATAAATTTTTAAGAACACCAATCATATTTAAAAACCGTTTAATCAGGGATATAATGAACATAATGTTAAACTGTCAATTTTCAGAAGAAGTAGTTAAGGAGGGTTATGAATATATAAGAAAATTCTCATCAATAACATTTAAAACAATACTTGACAAAATTACCAAGAAGAATCACCCCCTAATAGAAGAACTAATTATCGAACATCTAGATATTTTTTGTGATGTAAATAACTTCACAATTATCTGGCCCTTACATTTCATATTAATAATAGTAGAAAAAGACTTAGAATCATATATTAAATCAAACTGGATTATCTCAGTTTATAACAAATATGTTAACATTACAGAAAATGAACCCTTAAAGGTTCATTGTCCCGTTTTACGTAGAGAAGATTACGATGCGTTAAAGAAACTAACGGTACGTTTTTACCAAAATGAACAATACTTATGGTCAGAAATTTTTCCAGGAACAGACATCATCGTATCGGAAACTATAGTAGAAGGTGTCAATCCCTCTTTTGGTTATAAATTATTAAAATATAAAATAAATTACAATACAACTAATCAAACAAGTCTAAAAGGACTATGCAGAAATAAAATACGAACAATTATGCAAAAATTTAACATTAACCATACGTTAGAAAATTTTAAAATACCAAAATGTCTTGTTGATTATCTTATGTATATTAATATAAAAAACAGCGACCATATACTAGAAGTAAATTTTAGGACCCGTGAATCTTTAAAAACAGAATTTAAAGAAATTGATGAAAAAGGGCCTATCTTTAATGTAAATTATAAATAATATGTAGAAAAAACAAATTATTTATTTCCTTGGAGAAGAAAAAATTAATTTACCTTAGACGGTTTGTGTTATATACTAACAATATTAACACCTAATATGGGTGGAAGTGGTAAAGAAAAAAAAAAAAAAAAAATTATTTATGCTAATCACTGAAATAACTCTTCTAGAAATAATGAAGTTGATAACAATATTGATGACCCTGTACGTCCATTCCAACACACAAGATATTATAAAACATGGAGTGATTTTCAAGCATGAGAACTCACTTCTGACCAGTAACAACGCGTGGAAAATATTTATGAAACTAGACCCTAAGCCATTCGAAACTTTATTCCAACAAGTAATACGGCTAGAGAAGAACACCTATGACTTAAGGGAATCAATTTTTCAATTTCTAAAATCAGACAAGGGACTGCAAGCAAGCAAAAGCAACCACAAAGAAAAGAAAGATATACCTTCCAAGAAAGATATACCTTCCCTTACCTATCCATCTCCCACCTATCCCAAAGTCAAAATAAAGAAAGTAATTGATGATTTTGATGCAAAACTGGCCGAAATCGATAAAGCTATAGGACTCGGAAAAGCCATAGATAATAGAAAAAAAAGGTCAATTGACGAAAACCAAAACTCGGATATCGATAAAGAGACCCAAAATACAATCGAGCCAATAAAGACCCAACTTAGACAAAGAAAATTTTACGATGGACAATATGCATTATTGAACGAATTACCCACTGTATGGAATTTCTTCAAAGAACTATGGAATGGACCAAAACAAGTTAACAGGGCTGAAAACAGACCAATTCAAGACAAAATAAATTTATCTGAAATAAAACCAACGAAGGTTGAAACGAGAGATATAACCAGTATTTCCTCATACACACAGCAAACCGCCACAATTGAAACCCAAACAACAAGCATTGTATCTAACCTTGCAACGCGAACGAACAAAATACCAGACATAATAAGAGGTATAGAAAACATCGAAGTGGGGTCAAATTCCACTAATGGTACCAGCAAACCGAAATACAAGTTTAAATGTCAATACTTTTGTAGAATAATAAACGTTACAACGGAAGCTGCCAAATCAAACACAACCTCCCTTATTCCACATACCGAAGAAAGCACGAAAGGATTAATGGAAATCCCCAAAAGCACCTCAAAAAAATACGAAACGACTACTTTCTGGAAATACGATACTCAGAACGAGGAAACAACGGCAGAAACTGATTTTACTCCAACAACAATCGAAACTGAACATACCCCAATAACAGAAGTGGAAGAAACATTCCCCTCGTCAAACCCCACGACAACTGACCCACAACCAATAGAATTAGACACTTCGATATCAGAAATAACTACAACAATTGTCCCTAGTGTACTAGTACCAAGTAGGAATGATAAAATTTTAATAACAGTAAGGCAACCCTATCGGTCAACTAGTTTAATTTGGACGTCAAGCAAAAAAGGCAGAATACAAGTTAGATGGCAAATCCCTTTTGTCTACACCGATTATAGTAGAACAGAATGCATGGAAGGGGACAAAAAATGCCAAGATGAAAACCACTGGAGAGAATGTTGGACTATAGATGGTAAAAAAACTTGCGCACGACTAGCAATGGCTGACGAACCAGCGAAGACTGAATTAGAACCCCTCCCGGAATTAACTATGGAAAATGCTCATAAAATATCAACCCACCAGGCCTTCCTCATATTATATAGACAGAGATTGGAAGCGTTATTTGAACTATTCAATACAGAAATACAAAAACTTAAACAAAGCACAACACGTATATTCGAAGTATTTTTCCGTAGGAGTAAATATAAAAGGTCAACAAGTTTAATCCCAATAGTAGGAGAGCTTGCATCTCGATTATTCGGTTTGTCAACCGAAGAAGATTTGAATATATTGAGAGATAATGTTAAAAGGCTCAATACAGCCATGAATACAACACTCCATGTACAAAAAATACAAGCAAGTATAGCAAACTATCAAAAAGACAAAATTGAGGCCATTTCCAAAAAAATCTCAAGAACGGTCAGCACAATGAATTATTTGAAAAATGAAGTAGACAGAGTAATCTCCGATTCTAGCTTAACAATGGTATCACTAGACATTGTTATTATGTCTTTGTTGAACTTGGCCACTGATGTCAGTAAATTTGAATTCGCATTATTTGAGTTAACAGGAGGAAGCCTTTCTTACGACTTAGTAGATCCCTCTGACCTTAAAAACATCCTAAGTGAAATAAAAACTCACTTAACATTTGGTCTCCACTTACCAGTAGAACCAGAAGTAGCTAACTTGTTTTTATATTATACCAAACTAAAGGTACATATCACCGAAATTAATGAACAACTGTTTGCTGTCGTAACAATCCCATTAATTAACCAACAGTCCATATTTGATCTATACAAAATATCTACTTTTCCAATTAATATTAAAGAGACCAATTCCTTCATGAGCATTACGCCTGAAGCAGAATATATGCTAATTGATCAAGACAGAAGGAAATATACACTCGCCAATTCACAGGATTTAAAAGAATGCGTTTCTTTTAAAAATTTAGTCTGCCAACTAACGCTACCTATATATAATGTAAAAATCGGATCTTGCATATTAGATCTCTTCCTCAAGGAATCACAACAACAAGATATTCCCAACTCATGTGATGCTTTAGTAGGAAGCACAAAGAGAGAAATCTTCATTAATTTACGAAATGATTTATGGCTTTTTACAGTACCTAGAAAGACAGTGGGAACTCTTTCATGCTATAACAATACAGAAAAAATTGACCCCAGTTATCGAACCGAAATACTATTACAGGACGTTGGAACAATAACAATAAAACAAGGTTGCCGACTCGTGACAAAGGAAACAACTGTACAAACACCTTTGATCACAACTAGCACAAACGTTGTGAGCCCAAAAATAATAAATTTCCAAGGAATAAATTTGTCTTTTACGATACCAAACATGAACAACGAAGAATCAAAAATATCAATTTGGCCCAAAATAGAGAAAATTAAGGGTACTATGCAGCTAGCAAAAATAAAAGAGGCATTAGACCTACAAATACCGTTGTTCACGACAGAAGACCAAAGACTAAAGTACGTAGAAAGTCAATATGGACTATTCTCGCCAAATTCCTGGTACAATATAATAATAACCATATTTTTGGTATTTCTTATATCTCTAACAATAAGAGCGCTACTCACCGTAAATTATGGAAAGCTCTTGAGACGAAAAACGATAAAAAACGATGCGATTGATGCTCAGGAAATGCATCAACTAAACCCTACAGCCCCGGATGATATTTAAGCCATTATAAAGGGAGGTTATAACAGCATGGGAAAATCGAGGTCTTTTCCCATATATTCATATAACCAGTCCCTGCTTTAATAAATATTGTTGGTGTATTGCAGCTAGAAGGCTAAGATACGATTTAATTGTATTACTTTTTGGCGGAAATACATCAGTAATATAAATATTTGGCAGATAATTTTTATGTAAGATCTAGACCTCTGACAAGTTTAATCACTTGTCCCTTCTTAATGTAAACAAGAGAATGGAGGTTGTCTCTTGTAACTTTCGATATTGTGTTGCTAAACTAAATATTCCTAACGCATGGCAATAGAAAGGCTATGACGCTAGAAATAGACGTTTCTTTTCTACAAAGTCTTGCGTTGGGAGTATAAAGAACTAGAAATATACAAAAAAAAAAAACCTCCAAATTAATCTTGTGCATAATCAACGCCTTTAAACAGTGTTACTTGTTTAATCACATAATCATACGCCTATCATATAAATGTCACAATATCAATGTTAATCATAACCATCGTTTTTACAATTATATAATGTTGTTACTATTCTATTTAATAACCATATGATTCTGCCTGGAAATTTTTTCATTACAGAAATTGGTAATTGACCGACACTACATAATGGTCGAAAACTGGAAAACACCTATCATGATTCGTCAACCGCCAAGGAATGCCCGAAAACACATGACTCAACCAAAAAGCTGTCACCCACATAACACCTCAGAGAACGCCATCTACCATACTGCAATCATTTTCATCTTTTAATGGGACATCGCAAAATAGAGAAGGCGTAACATCCAGCCACAATACAACCACAGCATATCAGCGAAGGCACCATAGATGGTAACGAAACACAACACGAAGACCCGATATCAACAACATCAGACCCAGTGAAGACTTAAATCAGAAAATTCTAATCTTATAAACTTTGGAATCAACCACAAAGTAAGGTTTTAAGAACTACCTCAGTCCAATAACGCTTAAAATGCAGAAGGGAGCGGGAAAGGAATGGAAGAACCGTAGTACCAGGCGTACATTCGTACTTAAACTCCTAGGGGATAGGTATTCCTAGTCTTGCACTTCCCATTTTGAAAAAGCGTTATAGAAAGACTGACTGTACGGATGCAAAATTTTTAAGAAACAAAAAAAAAAAAAAAAAAACTTAAGGGTGATAACTAAAGAAGTGACATTATATTAATTCAATCAGTGGATAGGGCAAGGACACGAGAATTGTGATTGGTGTATAATATTCCAAAAATAGTAAATGGTGAACAATTAAAAAGTGCCAAGTATTGAGTAGTTGGAACTTAATAAAAGTGCAAGTGGAAATACTTTTTATGTAACGTTGTATATTTTTAACTTTATTGTAAGAATACCTGGAATCAGTTGAAAACTAAATAAATACAAAAAATTTTTTTTGTGAAACCAGGTATTCAAGTATATACCTTATTAATGTCAAGTGATGTATTAATGTAATTCAAGTGTAAGGTGTAGGTTAATTAAAGGTGTAGGAATATATACGTTTCCTTTAAATAATCATTTTTGTGGTGAAAGAATTAAAATAAAAATATTTTGACAATAAGAAACTGTAAGAAAAATAAAACTTAAGGACAGGGAATGTTCTGATTGACGAGGGCGTCAATCTACAGCGGGATAGGGGATATGTAACATATGGACCAGCAAACCCCCTCCCCCTTTCAGAACTCAAAACCAAATCTCTCATTCATTTATTTTAGAAAGTTTTAAAATAAGAATCTCGTATACATATAAAGATTTTAAAGTAAAAGTTAATCATCTCATAGGATTTGTGCTTTTTTTAGTACAAGTTTTATAACAGGCAAAAAATGATACTTTTTACCTTTGGTACAAATCTTCCTTCAA